>NC_057844.1:11632500-11810000 GCF_910594005.1 Cervus elaphus | reverse complement strand
GATGAGGAAGGCACTGAGGGGAAGTCACTTTCAGAGGCATGAACTGATGGTCAGGAAGGGAGTGATCAACTCAACGGACAATGGAAGGATGTCTAGCAGATTCTTTAAAAAGAACCATGCATTATAATGGTCTCTGTCTGACAGCCTACAATGGACATTAAAAGGAGAAGTTTTGGCATTCTCAGAGAGTGAAACTGGCCCTGAAAAGGGGGAGAAGGAGAATGTTTAAAGTAAAAAAACCCAGTGTCATCTCTGTTTGGACTTCTTCATATCTTGACTTTCTTTGTATCAAAATGCTGTCATGGGCTTCCCTGGTGGTCCAGTGGTTACAAATTCACCTTGCAATGTAGAGGACACCTATTCAATCCCTGATCCAGGAAGATCCCACATGCCGTGAAGCAACTAAGCCTGTGTGCCTCAACTACTGAGTCCATGCCCTAAAGCCTGTGCTCTGCAACAAGAGAAGCCACTGCAATGAGAAGCCTGCACACCGCAATGAAGAGATCCACTCCCCCTCCACTTGTTGCAACTAGAGAAAACGTGTGTGCAGCAACGAAGACCCAGAACACCAAAAATAAATAAATAAATAAAATATTAAAAAAAAATGCTGTCATATTTCTGCCAAGTAAGCATTTGTGGCTTTACGAGGGTATCACCCATTTCTCTGGAGGTGAAAATAAGTACCCTTCTTGTCTGTTCTGAAATTTAAACTAATGAGGAAGAAAAAGAAAATGTATGACATTCTAAAGTCTAAAAACTTCAATTTAAAAAATGTCTCCTTTATTAAGCTGCTTTAAATAATCATTTTCAGAAGACTCCAACACAATGACTGCTTGTAATGGAATTCAGCTCTCTCTTACCACTCCATGGAATCCCCTTCCTTAAATTTCTCTTAGTCACTCCTGCTCCCAAGAAATATGAAGATGATATTTACAACAATAATAAATCTGGGCCTCTTCAATGTTTGAAGGAGATGTTAGTTGGATGAGGTTAGGAAAGCAAGTGCCCAGGAATGTTTTCAACGTCCTTCCAAAATGCTGGGTGAGAAGGGCTCGGTGTTTTTCACTAACAGCGGTAGGTCACGGGGTCACAGGCTCTGGCCCCGAAGCCCCACAAGCACATATGAATACAGAATGCAGGGGCTCTTTCTTTATCATTCTCTGGAAGGCATAGTGTGGAATGACTCATTATGGCCATGAATTACCACTTTATTTTCAAAGCCAGGAAAGTCAAGAAAAGTCAAACATTAAAACAAATCTCTCTTCTTAAACCTTTTCAATCTTTCAGCCCATAAGTACAAGGGTCAGGACAAGAGGCCTTTCTTTTAAAACATATTTTATGTCAGGTTATGCCATACTTAACAAGATTATTTTCTCTCATCCAGGAGGTAAAGGATTTTTACAAGCACCACTCAAGAAGCAGTTTATAGCTAAATGTTGAAATATGTATTAGACATAGAACCTCAAGGTCCCATTTAAATTTGGGGCATGAAGGTTGATCGAGTGTCAATTGGTTCCGAAACTTTGAACTTGATTCCAAGATTGGTCGTTCACAGAATCTGAAGGAGCTGGTGAGGGGAGGGGACTGGGAAGAGGGGATGCTAATGTCAGACGTCAGAATTTTCCTTAGCTGGCATGACTTTCTTGCTCCTGTCTCCCTGAGAGCACCGTGGACCTTCGTGACTCATACAGTGTATGGTCCTCATCTGGGGACCCAAGAGGCAGCCCTGTACACTGGCGAAGGACTTGGACTCGGGAGTCAGCTGCCTGGGCTTTTACCGTGTGTCTGCCGCCTACTAGCTGTGAGAGCGTAAGTAAGATAATCTGCTCCTCAGTTCCCTTATCTGCAGAATGCAGGTAACAGAAGTGCCTCTCTCATAGGGTCATGTGTGTGTGCATGCTCAGTTGTGTCCAACTTTTTGCGACCCCAGGGACTATAGCTTTACAGGTTCCTCTGCCCATGGGATTTCCCAGGCAAGAATACTGGAGTGGGTTGCCATTTCCTCTTCCAGGGAATGTCCCCGACCCAGGCATCAAATATGCATCTCCTACTTTGGCGGGTGGGTTCTTTACCGGTGTGCCCCCTGGGAAGTCCATAGGGTCCTAGTGAGAATTAAATCAGTTAGAATGTGTGATGTACCTAAAACAGTGTCTGGCATATCGTCATTTGTGTGCATTTGCTTGCTATCTCTCATCCCAGCTGCCTGACCATAAACAAGAGCAAGAATCCATCTTTACATTTTCATCACGGCACATGTTGTACCATTCAGCTCACACTCATTCCTGCCACCCCCATTTCTCATGTTCCTGCAATGACATGTGCCCAGGTCCTGACTGCCGGGCATGATCCTTGCCCTTTGGGTACATGTGCTCTTACTGGAGAGATTTGCACATATTGAAATACTTTTGGCTGGGAAAGTTTGGGATGCGGTGAAGCATGTCTCAGAGGTGCTGGTCCTTAACCTGTGGGGGTAGGCCAGGTGGAGGGAAGTGAGGGCTTGGCAGAGTTTTTAGGATAAACAGATGAAGAGCAGAGAGAGTTCTGGGTGAAGGGAAGCATGGGTGAGGAGTCATTCAAGAATAATTGTGGAATGAAAGGAGAAGTTGTTTGGCTTTTGAGAAGGTAGGGGACCTCAACATTTTAAATTGTTTTGGTTGAAACAGGAATGCCCGGGCACTCCTGATGGTCCTGCTTTCATTCCCTGAAGAAGGATGGATGGTGGAGGAGGGCATCCTGGAAAGAGTTCCCATATATCCTGGAGTCCTCCAAGTACGAAGGGCTCTGGACCGAAACCATGACTCTGGCACATCTCAGCACTTGATGAAGCATTTTGCTTCTTCCTTCTCTTTTCCTTTCTTGGTTGTGAAATAGTCACGTATTTCTTGTGGTGAAAAGTTAAGACACATTAGCATATCAGCCATTCTATCTTCAAGGTTCACTTCTGGAAACCTAGTTTCTTGTAGACATATCTCAGTACACTAGCATAAGTCAAGTGGGGTCTTTCCCAAGAGCCAACACTGGGGCTTTGGCCTGAAAGCTCTTCACAACAGCCAAGAACCCAAAGAGCAAACCAAATCACCCATGGTATTCTGTTCTCGTGGCATCAATGCTTGTCCAGGGAAAGCCAGGTGATGAACAGCAAAACCTGGGGCCAGAAGAATCTAACAGTTTACTCAATAGATTTCCTACTGATTGGGTATTTATCCATCCTTTCCTACTCATTTTAACAAGCAATATTGTCTCCTACAAAATACAGGTATAAGACTGACTTTTAAGAATGCTGCTATGAGCAAACATCCCCCCAAACCAGCTAAAACTTGACTTTGGTTTTCCTAGAGAAACTGCTTTACTTAACTTATATTTGCCCTTCTTGGAGGTGACATTGGGCAGCCATCTGTATGAAATAATATGTGAGGCCAAAAATGCCTCCCTTTGCTTTAGGCTGCCATTGTGCCTAAAATTCTAACCATTAGTCTCATTCAAAAATTTCAATTAAACAACCACTGAGCACTCATTATATGAAGGAAATGCATTGATTGTGAGGAAGTGGGAAAAATAGACACAATCTCTATTTTATAGAGTATATAACCCATTGAGGGAAAGGATGAATATGCAAATAGCTAACCATACTATACTTCATCATATGTCAAGAGAAGAGAGCAAATGATATACTGCAGAGGATCAAAGCTAGAGAAGATGTAATCTTAGTTGCTTTCTTATATATATCTTAAAAGGCATTAAAATGCTCCATCCTTCTAAACTTTGTGATGTCTCTAGCAATTTATCTTTATAACAGTGGAAGACACTTTGGCTGCCAATGAACAAATAATTCATTGCAAAGAAAACATAGGTCAAGTTTCCTTCCTTGTCCTGCCCAGACCTGGCATTTTAAAACTCTGCCATCTTTTATTTATTTATTTTTTTGGCTATGTTGGATGTTTGTCATGGTGCGTTAGCTTTGTCTAGTTGGGTTTAGTTGCCCCATGGCATGTGAAATCTAAGTTTCCCAAACAGGGATCGAACCAACTGAGTCCCCTGCATTGGAAGGTGGATCCTTAACCACTGGACCACCAGTTATTGTTCAATTGCTCAATCGTGTCTGTCTCTTTGCGACCCCATGGACTGCAGCATGCCAGGCTTCCCTGTCCTTCACTATCTCCCAGAGTTTGCTCAAACTCATGTCCATTGAATTGATGATGCCATCCAACCATCTCATCTTCTGTCATCCCCTTCTCCTCCTGCTTTCAATCTTTCCCAGCATCAGGGTCCTTTCCAGTGAGTAAGCTCTTTGCATCAGGTGGCCAAAGTATTGGAGTTTTCAGGGAAGTCCCTAAAACGCTGCCATCTCTGAAGGGAGCTTTTCTCCCATCAGGACTGCTTGTGGCCACCATCCCTCCACTCCCACAGAGCTTCACTCCTAGCCTCCTCTGTCCTCCTCACTGCGTCTTCATAAGATGAAGCTGACCAATCTTTGAACTGGAAGATGGTGGGGTTAAATTTAAAAAATTGAATGGCTAGTCATTTAAAAGCTGCCAAGAACAAGAGGTAAAATGTTTCCAAACTCTCATCAGGTCCCTCACTGGGAAGTTCTGGCAATGGCCAAAGGTGAGTCAGTCCCGGCCTCCATTCCCTTGAGAGCAGCGTCAGTAGCCCTTGTCAAGATACAGCACCTTTCTCTGAAGATAAATCCTTGACTGAGTTGGAAGCTTGGCTGTACTTCCTGCCCCTTGAGAACTGGGTCCCCTTGACTCTCAGTAACCTTTTCAGCTTTTCACTCAAAGTGATCAATAGCTTTCCATTAGTGTTTCTGACCCTGGAGGAAGCAGAAGAGATGAGAGAAGGTGAGTGGGGTGATAGATACTTCAGCATCACCCAAAGGTAAATGGTTATTTCATATATAGGATCCAGGAGAGAGATTCACTCTAAATGTACACATTTCCCCTAGACAAGTGAGTGACAGCATTGCTCTCTGGAGGGGACTGAGGGGGCTGTCAGCACTTTGACAATTAGCCTCTTTCTGCCTTCCTTTCTACAAAGAAAAAAATGTCCTTAGAACAAATCTCTCCCAAGAGAACTTTCTAGAACAACTGAACATGTGCAGTGACTTTCCCTAAAAAAAAAAAAAAAAGTCTACGTTTTTCTTTTTATGGTGAGTTTATCATTCTGCAAAATGTGGGAGGTAGGACAAGAGCGCATAGTGATTTCTCAAGTGGAGGTGAGCAGCAAGATGAGATAAGGGGTGGGTTTTACACGCCAGCCTCTCTGCTCCAGCTGCTCGTGTGTTTCACGTTTGGAAGGCGGCCTCAGCATCGCTGAGGAAACGTGCAGAGCAGGCACACAGTGGTGGCAGTGCCTCAGCGCAGCCTGCCAAGTGCCCTGTACTATGCTCGTCCCCTCAGTCGTGTCTGACTCTTTGCAACCCCGTGGACTGTAGCCCTCCAGGCTCCTCCGTCCATGAGACTCTTCAGGCAAGAACACTGGAGTGGGTTGCCATGCTGCCTCCAGAGGATCTTTCCAACCAAGGGATCAAACCTGCGTCTCTTATGTCTCCTGCACTGGCAAGTGAGTTCTTTACCACCAGCACCACCTGGGAAGACCCTGGGCCTGGGACAATCTCATCTGGCAGGAAAGAAACAGGACAGTGGAATAACACAGCTCTCAGGGAAAATGGAAATGACCACATCTTGGTTCTCTAGTTGGGGACCACTTGGGCTGTGTCCTGGAGGAGGGTTTTAATAGCTTTCTATGGACATCCTTCAACTCCCTCTTGTGTCTCTTCATAAAGTCATGCTCACCTTTTATTGTTTACTTATTGATTTATCTGCTGCACTGCAAACCTTATGTGGACTTTGCTTTGTAATAGTTTCTTTTAAAGATAACACATGGCAGACTGGATGAGAAGAGGAGTTTGGGGGAGAATGGATATATGTATATGTATAGCTGAGTCTCTTCCCTGTTGACCTGAAACTATCACAACATTGTTAATTGGCTATACCCCAATACAAAATAAAAAGTTAAAAATATAAATAACTAAAAAAAATTAGATAGCATTTGTTTAAAAATGATCATAGTTACAAATGAATTTACCTATAAAACAGAATCAGACTCACAGATTTAGAGAATCAATATGTGATTACCTGGTGGGGAAAGGTGAGGGGGAAAGGATAGATTGGGAGTTTGGGATGGGCATGTACATCTTGAGATAACTCTCAAGATGGTGGAGTAGAAGGATGTGTGCTCATCTTCTCCTGTGAAAACTCCAAAATTACAACTCACTGCTGAATTATCATCGACAGGAGAATGTTGGATTCTACCAAAAAGAGATATCTCACATCCAAGGGAAAAGGAAAAGCCCCAGCAAGATGGTAAGAGGGGTGAAATCGTGTTTAGAATCAAACCCCATACCCACCAGAGACTCTCGGAGGGCTCAGACAAAATCTTGTGTGCACCAGGACCCAGAGACCCGCAGAGACTGAGCCAGACCTGTCTTTAATTGTCTGAGTGTCTCCTGCAGAGGTATGGGTCAGCAGTGGCCTGCCACAGGGGCAGGGGCTCTGGGTGCAGCAGACCTGGGTGTAGCATAAGCCCTCTTGGAGGAGGTCGCCGTTAACCCTACCATGGAGCCGCCGAGCAGACAACCCACAGAGTGCAAAACAATTATACCAAAGAAATTCAGCACTGTTAAGACAGTTCTAGGATCCACAACATATTTCCCAACCTAGGGGTCTGGCAAAGGGACTGAGAACCCCCAGAGAAGTTGACTTTGGAGGCCAGTGGGATTGGATTAGAGAACTTACACAGGACTGGGGAAACAGACTCTTGGAGGGCACAAGCAGAGCATTGTGTGCACCAGGACCCAGGAGAAAGGAGCAGTGACCCCACAAGAGACAGAATGAAAACCACAACTACAGAAAAGTAATCAAACTGATCACATGGACCACAGCCTTGTCTAACTCAGTGAAACTTTGAGCTGTGCCCTATAGGACCACCCAAGATGGATGGGTCATGGTGGAGAGTTCTGACAAAATGTGGTCCACTGGAGAAGGGAATGGCAAACCACTTCAGTATTCTTGCCTTGAGAGCCCCATGAACAGCATGAAAAGGCAAAAAGATAGGACACTGAAAGATGAACTCCCCAGGTCGGTAGGTGCCAATATGCTACCAGAGAAGAGTTGTGAAATAGCTCCAGAAAGAGTGAAAGAGATGGAACCAAAGCAAAAACAACACCCAGTTATGGATGAGACTGGCAATGGAAGTAAAGTCTGATGCTGTAAAGAGCAATATTGCACAGGAAATGGGAATGTTATGTTCATGAATCAAGGTAAATTAGAAGTGGTCAAACAGGAGATGGCAAGAATCATATTTTAGGAATTATGTAACTAAAATGGACTGGAATGAGCGAATTTAATTCAGATGACCATTATATCTGCTACCATGGGCAAGAATCCCTATGAAGAAATGGAGTAGCCCTCATAGTTAATAAAAGAGTATGAAATGCAGTACTTGACTGCAATCTCAAAAATGACAGAGTGATCTCTGTTCATCTCCAAGGCAAACCATTCAATACCGTAGTAATCCAAGTCTATGCCCCAGCCACACATGCTGAAGAAGCTGAAGTTGAATGGTTCAATGAGGATATACAAGACTGTCTAGAACTAACGCCCAAAAAGGAGTCCTTTTTATCATAGGGGACTGAAATGCAAAAGTAGGAAGTCAAGAGATACCTGGAGTAACAGGCAAATTTGACCTTGGAGTACAGAATGAAGCAGGGCAAAGGCTAAGTTTTGCCAAGAGAACACACTGTTCATAGCAAACACCCTCTCCCAACAACACAAGAGAAGACTCTACCCATGGACATCACCAGATGGTCAACACTGAAATCAGATTGATTACATTCTTTGCAGCCAAAGATGGAGAAGCTCTATACAGTCAGCAAAAACAAGACAAGGAGCTGACTGGGGCTCAGATCATGAACTCCTTATTGCCAAATTCAGACTTAAATTGAAGAAAGTAGGGAAAACCACTAGACCATTCAGGTATGACCTAAATCAAATATCTTACGATTATACAGTGAAAGTGACAAATAGATTCAAGGGATTAGATCTGATAGACAGAGTGCCTGAAGAACTAGGGATGGAAGTTCATGACATTGTACAGGAGACAGGGGTCAAGACCACCCCCAAGAAAAAGAAATGCGAAAAAGCAAAATGGCTGTCTGAGGAGGCCTTACAAATAGCTGTGAAAAGAAGAGAATCGAAAGGCAAAGGAGAAAAGGAAAGATATTCCCATTTGAATGCAGAGTTCCAAAGAATAGCAAGGAGAGATAAGAAAGCCTTCCTCAGGATTCAATGCAAAGAAATAGAGGAAAACAATAGAATGGGAAAGACTAGAGATCTCTTCAAGAAAATTAGAGATATCAAGGAAACATTTCATGCAAAGATGGCCATAATAAAGGACAGAAATGGTATGGACATAACAGAAGCTGAATATATTAAGAAGAGGTGACAAGAATACACAGAAGAACTATACAAAAAAGATTTTCATGACCCAGATAATCACGATGGTGTGATCACTCACCTAGAGCCAGACATCCTGGAATGTGAAGTCAAGTGGGCCTTATGAAGCATCACTACGAACAAAGCTAGTGGAGGTGATGGAATTCCGGTTGAGCTATTTCAAATCCTAAAAGATGATGCTGTGAAAGTGCTGCACTCAATATGCTAGCAAATTTGGAAAATTCAGCAGTGGCCACAGGACTGGAAAAGGCCAGTATTCGTTCCAATCCTAAAGATGGGCAATGCCAAAGAATGTTCAAACTATTACACAACTGTACTCATCTCACATGCTAGCAAAGTAATTCTCAAAATTCTGCAAGTCAGGCTTCAACAGAACATGAACTGTGAACTTCCAGATGTTCAAGCTGGATTTGGAAAGGCAGAGGACCCAGAGAACATATTGCCAACATCTGTTGGATCATAGAAAAAGTAAGAGAGTTCCAGAAAAACATCTACTTCTGCTTTATTGACTATGCCAAAGCCTTTGACTGTGTAGATCACAAATAACTGGAAAATTCTTCAAGACATGGGAATCCCAGATCACCTCACATGCCTCTTGAGAAATTTGTATGCAGGCCAGGAAACAACAGTTAGAACCAGACAGAATAACAGACTGGTTTCAAATAGGGAAAGGAGTACTTCAAGGCTGTATATTGTCACTCTGCTTGTTTCACTTATATGCAGAGTACATCATGTGAAATGCTGGGTTAGATGAAGCACATGCTGGTATCAAGATTGCTGGGGGAAATATCAATAACCTCAGATATGCAGATGACACCACCCTTATGGCAGAAAGTGAAGAGGAACTAAAGAGCCTCTTGATGAAAGTGAAAGAGGAGAATGAAAAAGTTGGCTTAAAAACTCAACATTAAAAAAACAAAGACTGTGGCATCCAGTCCAATCACTTCTTGGCATATAGATGGGAAAACAATGGAAACAGGGACAGACTTCATTTTCTTGGGCTTGAAAATCACTGCAGATGGTGATTGCAGCCATGAAATTAAAAAACGCTTGCTCCTTGGAAGAAAAGCTATGACCAACCTAGACAGCATATTAAAAAGCAGAGACATTACTTTGCCAACAAAGGTCTGTCTAGTCAAAGCTATGGTTTTTCCAGTAGTCATGTGTGAGAGTTTGACTATAAATAAAGCTGAACATGGAAGAACTGGTGTTTTTGAACTGTGGTGTTGGAGAAGACTCTTGAGAGTCCCTTGGACTGCAAGGAGATCAAACCAGTTAATCCTAAAGGAAATCAGTCCTGAATATTCATTGGAAGGACTGATGCTGAAGCTCAAGCTGGAATACTTTGGCCACCTGATGTGAAGAACTGACTTGTTGGAAAAGATTCTGATCCTGGGAAAGACTGAAGGCAGGAGGGGAAGGGGACAATAGAGGATGAGGTGGTTGGATGGCATCACTGACTTGATGGACATGAGTTTGAGCAAACTCCAGGAGTTAGTGATGGACAGCGAGGCCTGGCGTACTGCAGTCCATGGAGTTGCAAAGAGTCAGACACGACTGAGCAACTGAACTGAACTGATGTACACACTGCTATATTTAAAATGGATATCCAGCAAGGACCTCTTGTATAGCACAGGGAACTCTGCTCAATGCTATGTGGCAGCCTGGATTGGAGGGGAGTTTGCGGGAGAAGGGATACATGTACATGTATGGCTGAATTGCTCTGCTGTGCACCGGGAACTATCACCTTGTTAACCAGCTATATTCCAATATAAAATAGAGAGATAAACAAATCAAAGTAATACATATGCGGACCTGATGAAAAAAATCCCCGAGAAAAGCACTGCTGTCCACCCACAACCACCCCTCAGCCCATCTCACAGAGGCAACCACTTTGAGCATGTTTAGCTGCTTCTTTGAATAGTTATTTCCCGTTTTTTCACCTCTGTGTGCATGTGTGCTCAGTTGTGTCCGCCCTCTGCAACCTCATGGACTGTAGCCGTCCAGGTCTCTGTGTCCGTGGAATTCCCCAGCAAGAACACTGGAGCGGGTTGCCATTTCCTCCTCCAGGAGATCTTCCTGACACAGGGATCAAATCTGCGTCTGCTACGTCTCCTGCATTGGCAGGCAGATTCTTTACCACTGCACCACCTCAACTCTAGACATTATCCATTGTTTATTGTGATCATCTACTTCTCACCCTCTACTTTCCACTCCTTCCCCCTCCATCCTTCAAAGAATTATATTTTAGTTATAGCAGTGATGAGTTATTATGGGTAAGATTTGAATACCTTACTCTTCAGAGCCAAGTAACAAGATTACATTTTCTTTCTTCAGCAGCTATTTTTGCTGGAAGGATTTGTTTTGTTTTTTAAATAGTAAAATGGATAGATATATTTATATAATGAAATGATGGGCTTCCCAGGTGGTGCTAGTGGTAAAGAACTCTCCTGCCAATGTAGGACATAAGAGACGCAGGTTCGATCCCTGGGTCGGGAAGATCCCCTGGAGGTGGGTATGACAATCCACTCCAGTCTTCTTGCCTGGAGAATCCCATGGACAGAGGATCCTGATGGGCTATAGTCCATGGGGTCACGTGGAGTCAGACACGACTGAAATGACTTAGCGTGCACACATGCTCAATGAAATCACAATTAATGAACTACATATACATTCAATGAAGTGGATGTATTTCTTACATCTTACAAAAAATTGTAAGAAAAAGACCTATAACCAAAAAATGCAATTCAAAAAGAGGAAAAACAAATCATATTGTTTTGGAATCCATACACAGGTGATAAGACTTAGGAGAAAGGCAGTGAAATGATTCTCATAAACCAGCATGGTAATTACTTACAGTGAGGAGGAAAGGATTACAGTCTAGAAGGGGATGCAGTTTCTGTGATGCTAGTAATGTTCTATTTCTTGAACTGGATGGTTCCAGAAAAATGTCTTATATCCTTTTCTGTATACATGTCCTACTTCACATTTTTTAAAAAATATGAAGGTATGGTCAGGATAAACACCACTCCATAGGGAAGAACATGGCAAGAGAAAAACACAGGTATGCTGACTGGTTTAAAGCTATGAACCTGAAAATGAGGTTCAGGCTCCCAGGCAACATAGCTCCCTAGTCCATCTGCCCATCTACTCTCCTAGAATAATATTTTATACCTGTCTGTCCTTAAACCTGCAACACCTCCTCCTCTGTCTGCATCTTTCAGTTGATGATTGCATTTCCTCCTTCACTGAGAACAAGGAAAGTATACTTCCACAGCCTGACCACAATAAACACCACCAGGATTTTGCACCCACATATTCTGCTTACCTTAGCTCAACTCTGAATGCTCCTATTTAAGGCCAATCCACCTACATGGACACCAGATCCCATGCCTTCCTGCCTTTGCAAAGAATATTATAGCAATTCTCCCACCTATTGGGCTTCCTGGGTGGTGCAGTGGCGGAGAATCTGCTTGCCGATGTAGGAGATGCCTCAGGTTTGATTCCTGGGTCAGGAAGATCTCCTGGAGGAGAAAACGGCAACCCACTCCAGGATTCTTGCCTGAGAAATCCCAAGGACAGAAGAGTCTGGAAGGCTACAGTCCATGGGGTCTCAAAGAGTCAGACACGACTAAGCATACACGCATACACCAGTTGGCTTTCTTTTATCTGGTACTGTTTGCTCTTTCCTATTCTAAGTCTTCAGGGATATTTGGCATCCAAACAATGCCTGAGTCACCTCTACTTTCCTCAGTTTTCCATGTGATTCCCCCACTAATTCACTGGGAACAGCAAACTTCCTGAGGGACACCCTGCTTTATATCTGTGTAGACTTCTCACATTGTCTGGTGCATACTGGGCATTCCTTAAATATTTGGGAATGAACCAGTGACTGTATTTTCACAGAATGTGGAACAAATGAAGTTTCAGGCTTTCTGTGCTAGAGTGAAGTGACTTTCAAACGTTGCTGCTGCTGCTGCTAAGTCGCTTCAGTCGCGTCCGACTCTGTGCGACCCCGTAGACGGCAGCCCACCAGGCTCCCCCGACCCTGGGATTCTCCAGGCAAGAACACTGGAGTGGGGTGCCATTTCCTTTGTTAAGTGTGCCCATATAATTTTTTGAATCCACCAGTTTCCTTTCTCGTTGTCACTACATTTTACTTTAGGGTTCACCTTGTAAAAATTCACCCCTCCCCAGGTGTAACCTGAATTGAAATCAGAAAGTAGGTAGGGTAGGTATTGTCAGTCACATAAAAAGGTTAGTTATGATGACTGAAGTCTGGATAAGAAACCGCTGTTACTTATTCAATAACAATGCCCTGTTTTCTCACCCAAGCAAGCTACTGTTTACTTATTTGTTATTGTGACTTTACTTTTATTTTTGTTGTGATTTTTAACTACAAGCTCTATGCAATTTCTGCTATAGGGCTTCTGACACTAGCCGGTCCCTCTAGCTGGAATTTTCTTCCTATTATCTCTTCCTCCTTCCCCCAACACACTTGCCTGGGTCTTGCCTATTCTTTTTTCACAGCTCAGCTCTGCCATCACCGACCAGACCATTTCTATTTCACACTTGCACAACCCCTGTATCAATAACACTTATCTCCATCATAGTTGAACTTCTATCTGAGTGATTCTTGAATTAGTGACTGTCTCCCCCACTAGACTACACACTTCTGAGTGTGGGACCCTGTTCTGCCTTCTTGTTCACCCCAGTTTTCTGCATGGAGCTTGGCACATAGCAGGTACTTAGCTATACCACTGAAAGTTTCCCCATGATTTAATTTTTCTTTAATAAGAGTTTCATGACTTTAAACTTCTAAAAATTTCCTTTTTCTAAAAATAATTTTCAAAAATTGACTTTGGGGCTGAGTGAAGGACTGTAAGAGGAAAGCAGAATTAGGAAATCTAGATTAGTGAATTATTAACAATCCACGTAATTTCATTAGCTTTTTTTCTTTTTTTTTTTTTTGAGGAGTGCTCTCTAAAGTGGAGGTGCTCTCTATTAGGTATGAAAAAAAATATGAAAACATCTATGCATAATTATTTTATTTAAAATATTTGTTGCTCAGTCACTCAGCCATGTCTGACTCTCTGAAACCCCATGGAATGCAGCACGCCAGGCTTCCCTGTCCTTCACTGTCTTCCAGAGTTTGCTCAAACTCATGTCCATTGAGTCGATGATGCATCCAACAGTTTCATCCTCTGTCATCCCCTCCTCCTGCTTTCAATATTTCCCAGCATCAGGATCTTTTCCAATGAATCAGTTTTTAATATGGTCTATTACAATACTTCATCTATCATCATGGGTGTTCAAGTCTTTCTACATGAGTGAATTTTCTAGATAACAAATGCTTATTCCACTTAGCACCATTTCTAGATGTACTAGGTTTTACAAAATGTTTTGTCTTTTCTTCCTCTTTATACTGTCTCTTGGTGCAAACTGCTCTTAATTTAATCTTTCAAATTAACTTCAAATAAAAAACATCTTTTTCTCTGTAGTCTGTACCTTGTATGTCTTCAGAAACCTTCTTTACCCTAAGATCATAAAGATATTTTTCAGTATTTTCCTTTATACATTTCTTAAGTTTGCCTCCTGCATTTAAGTTTTTAACTGACCTTGATTTGGAATGAATTTTGAAGGGTGATGTAAGGAAGGCTCCAAAATGAATCAAATTGTTTAGCATCAGAAAAGCCCATCCTTTATCAACTTATCTGTAATTCTATTTCAGTCTTCAATGCGGTGTCCATTTATATGAGTTGGTCTCTTTCTGGGTTCTTGAATTTGCTCTGTTGGTATATTTGCTTATTCCAATGTTATTGCCATGCAGGTGGATGTCAGTTCACCGTGAAGCTGAAGAAGTTTAAACTTCAGTGCCCTTCATTGGCGTGGATCCTTGAATTAGAATTTGTGATCATCCATTATTTTCTTTAGAAGGTGATCAAATTGTGTAAACTTGAGTAACCTGGTCCACTCTTGAGTGCAATGTTACCTTCTGCGATTTTATAATAATTCTTGTTGTGTGGTCCATCAAATTCCTTCACTCTATACTTCTGGAATGTCTTGCCCATTTGGGGCCTTTGCTTTTCTGTACACATTTTAGGATCAGCTTCTCAGGTTCCAGATGTATGCTGCAGTATTTTGTGTGGAATTACATCACTGCTGTAAATTTGGAAAGCATTGACATTTTTGCAATATTGGGTTCTTCACTCAGGAACATGGTATGTCTCTCCATTTATTTAGCTCTTCAATCATGTCTTTCAATAGAATTTTATAATTTTTTCATGAAGACTTTGCATATCTTTTGTTAAATTTATTCCTAGTACTCCACATCTTTGGAGCATATTATAATGTTGATCCCACTCCTAACAAGTCAGCCTTACGGATTCCCTGGTGGCTCAGGCTGTAAAGAGTCTGCCCTGAATGCGGGAGACCCGGGTTCTATCCCTGGGTCAGGAAGATCCCCTGGAGAAGGAAATAGCAACCCACTCCAGTATTCTTGTCTGGAAAATCCCATGGATGGAGGAGCCTGGCAGGTTACAGTCCATGGGGTTTGTAAGAGTTGGAAACAACTGAGTGACTTCACTTTCACCTTTAAAAAAGATGTATTTTCTATCTTCTTTAAAAAAAAATGTATTTTCTAAGTGTTGTTGAGGATATATAGAAATGCAATTAATTTTTGAATACTGATTTGTTGTATTAGTGGCTTTATTATAAGTGGACTTCCTTGATAGTTCAGTTGGTAAAGAATCCTCCTGTAATGTAGGAGGCCCTGGTTCAATTCCTGGGTTGGGAAGAGTCGCTGGAGAAGGGATAGGCTACCCACTCCAGTATTCAGTCCCGGAGAATTCCATCAACTGTATAGTCCATGGGGTCACACAGAGTCAGACACTACTGAGTGATAGAACTTTTAGTAATTCTAGTAATTTAGATTTTGGGGAGCTATCACATGTTGGTATTGTCAGTGTTGTTTCTTCTTCTAACCTAACTCCCACTTCCATCCATCCCTCCATCCCTTTATCCCTCCTTCGTGCCCTCCCTCCCTCTCTCCATCCATCCTTCTCTCTCTGCCTCTCACTCACCCTCCTCCCCTCTTTCTTTCTTCTCTCCTTCCCTCCATTTGTTCTTTCCTTCTCTCTTTCCCTCCATTCTTGTTTCATTACATTACCTAAGGTCATCAGGACAGTGTTGAACAGATGATAGACATCTTGTCTTCTTATTTTAAAGCAACTTTTTGAGACATAATTCACATACCATACCATTTATCTCTTTAAATTGTATCATTCAATGGCTTTCAGTATATTAAAAAAATGATGCAACCATACTGCAGTTTAATTTTAGAACTTTTTTTTTTGTTGTGCCCCAAAGAAATCCTGTGTCTATTACCAGCTACCATGCTTTTTCTTATTTTATCTTTTAACGTGGTGAAAGTGAAAGTCGCTCAGTCATGTCCGACTCCTTGTGACCTCATGGACCATACAGTCCATGGAATTCTCTAGGCCAGAATACTGGAGTGGGTAGCTTTTCCCTTCTCCAGGGAATCTTCCCAACCCAGGGATCGAACCCAGGTCTCCCACATTGCAGGCGGATTCTTTACCAGCTGAGCCACAAGAGTGGTAAAGTACATTAGATTGATTCTCTAAAGTTAAACCAAACTTTCAATCCTGGCCTATATTCAATTTGTTCATGACATATTATTTTTTTCATATGTGACTGGATTTTATTTGATAATATTTTATTTAGTTATTTTGCATCTATGTTCACGAATGAAATTGAGTCTGTAATTTTCTTTTCTCAAACTGTCCTTGTCAGATGTCCTTGTCCTTGTTAGAACTGAGGCTGTGTTGCCCGCTTCATACGTTTAGTTGGAGAGTATTCTCTCTTTTGCTCATCCATTGGGTAGGTTTTTGTAAAATTAACATACTTTGTTCCTTAAATGTTTGGTAGAATTTGTTGACAAAATCCTTTATTTTTCTGTATAGGAAGATTTTTTTTTTTTTTTTTTTGATTTTTAACTGCTGATTCAAGTGCTTTAAAAAGAGATTTAAGATTATTCTAGTTTTCTATTACTAGGAATTTTGTAGGAATCTTTCACCTTATTTAAATTTTCAAATTTTTGGCATGGTGTTGTTCATAGTATTGTTATTATTTTTAAAAATTCTGCTGCATGTAGTTACATCTTAGTTTTATTCCTAAGGATGTATATTTGTGCCTTCTTTTTTTCTTGATTGATATTGCTGCCATTCTGTCAATATTAGTGTTCTTTGAAAAAATCCAACTTTTGGCTTTGTTAGTAATCCCTATTGTCTTGACTCTCCCAGTGATGAAATCTTGGTTGCCCCTGCTCAGTCACGTCAGTCATGTCCAACTCTGTGCGACCCCATAGATGGCAGCCCACCAGGCTCCCCCATTTCTGGGATTCTCTAGGCAAGAATACTGGAGGGGATTGCCATTTCCTTCTCCAACTTGGTTGCCCCAGTTCCCTATTTTCCTGAGCAATGCTACAATGTGTATCCTCAAACATGTCGCCTTATGAACCTATGTAGGAAGTTGCCTGGGATGTATATTTAAGAGCAGAATTTCTGGGCTGGAGGAAATACACATATCTAGTTTGAGTGAGCAGGTCTGATTTCTCTCATTGGTCTACAACCTCACCAGCAGTGAATGGTGCGTGCATGCTGAGTCACTTCAATCGTGTCTGACTCTTTGCAGCCCTGTGGACTGTAGCCCGCCAGGCTCCTCTGTCCATGAGATTCTCCAGGCAAGAATACTCGAGTGGGTTGCCATGTCCTTCTCCCAACCCAGGGATGTCACCTGTATCTCTTATGTCTCCTGCATTGGCAGGCGGGTTCTTTACCACTGGTGCCACCTGGGAAGCCTGACAGTGCACGGGGATACTTATATTTCTACATCTCCACCTAATGCTTGAGTTTATCCACCTTTCCAATTTCTAACAGTCTTTTTTTGCTTTTAAAATTAATTTATTTCAATTGGAGGCTAATTACTTTACAATATTGTGGGTTTTGCCCTGCATTCACATGAATCAGCCATGGGTGCACATGTGTCCCCCATCCTGAACCCCCCTCCCAACTCCCTCCACATCCCATCCCTCTGGGTCGTCCCAGTGCACTGGCTTTGAGTGCCCTGCTTCATGCATTGAACTTGGACTGGTCATCTATTTCACGTATGGTAATATACATGTTTCATTGCTGTTCTCTCAAATCATCCCACCCTCGCCTTCTCCCACAGAATCCCAAAGTCTGTTCTTTATACCTGTGTCTCTTTTGCTTCTTGCACATAGGGTCATTGTTACTATCTTTCTAAATTCCATATATATGCATTAATATATTGTATTGGTGGTTTTCTTTTTGACTTACTTCACTCTGTATAATAGGCCCCCTTTTAAAAAACTTTTTATTTATTTATTTTTCTCTAGGCAAAAAACCTTTATTAACCTTTGTTTCAAACTTTATCCCCAGGCGTCCTCAGCTTAATTAGCTTGAAAGAATGAATTGTGTATGAGCAAAAACTGAAAAGAGCTGCAGTGTCCAGGGACTTGGGCTTCAAAATATTAATGATCTAGATTTTATCAGATCCGTAGACAAAATTTTAAAAAGCAATCATCATATGATATAGCAGTCTCAGTCACTTCTCAAGTTTTGTCTTCTTCAGAAGATGACTCAATTCAGTTTGCTTCTTTCTTGGAAGAGTCTTCAAAATCCTCCGCAAGATCTGGAACTTCATCAGCATCCTCTCCAGGAGTGAGTGGTGCTTTTCCACCCCCAGATTGCTTGGGCAGGACTTCACTCAGTCTCCTTAAAGGGGTCAGACGACCTGCGCCAACGTGGTTTACGACCCAGGGTAGGATTTCTTCATCTGCTTTGTCTCAGCATGGACTTAATGGTGAAAGTGTCTGTTGCCAGCGATGCCTGAACTTCAGGGTGGTTAAAGTGGACCACGGTTCCTTGGTTTGTGACCACGTTCACCTCTTGAATATGAGATGATTTTACCTCTAACTTCTTTAAAGAGTACAGAAGGTTTTTGTTATCTGCTGTGGCTGTTCTGTGAACCTTCTTTCTGCGAGCAATTCCTTTCTCGTCAATGAGCACATGTGCCTGTCATTTCTCCTGGTTCTGGATATTTCTTTCATCTTGTTGCAGTGGAAATGGGGCTGGTGGGGGTGGGGATGGGGGCTGGGGCTTCGAGGGGTGGTGCCCAGGAGGTCTTGGGCAGACCAGCTGAGATTAGGCCCACACACTTGGGGGTGCGAGGTGACAGCTGGCTCTAACAGTCTTGGCAGGTGTAAAGTGATGAGCATTTTTGTTCCTGTGTTATCTCATTGCCAGTTGTTTTGGTACATTTTATCATGAGTTGTCGCCTTTTTTCGGGTATCTTCTGCACACTGCCTATTCAAATGCTTTGCCTGTTTCTCGCTTCTTTATGTTATTGCAGTTTCTGTCCATTGCTTCTTGATTGGTAGGCATTTCCTGGATATTCTACATATTAGCTTTTTGTCAGCTTTAGACATTGCAAATAACTTCCCCTGTTTTGCTGGCTGTTTATTAATTTTTATTCAATGGTAAATTTTGCTGAACAGAAATCTTTAAGGTTGATGTTATTATACTCATCCATTTTTGGCTAATAGTGTATGCATTTGAAGTTTTGTTTAAGTTCTTCCCAACACCAGATTACAAATAAAACTTAGTTTTCTTCTAGTAACTTTATTCTATTACCATTTATATTTACATCTTTAATTCATCTAGTGTTCACCTTTGTAAGAAATGTTCATTTATATTCCTTTGTATAGCAAAGCAATTTTCCTAACAGCATCTACTAAGCTGTCTGTTTTTTTTTTCCTTTTGATGCTACATTTATTGCATAATAGGTTCTTGTATATGGATGAATCTGTCTCTGAGTTACTTGAACCAAAACTATATTATTATTTTACTATAGCTTTAAGTAATATTCTAGGCAAAAGACCCCCCGCCCAAAAAAAAAAAACCAAACCCAAAAAACAGTGGTAGAGAAGAACAAAGTTGGAAGACTGACAATACTCAACTTTAAGACTTACTGTAAAACTATAGTGATCAAGATAGTGTGGTAATGGTAACAGAATAGACAAGTAGATCAATGAGACAGACAGAGAGCCCAGAAATAGATCCACATAAATATAGCCAATTGATCTTTGGCAAAGGACTAAAAGCAGTAATGAAACAAAGTTAGTCTTTTTAACAAATGGTAATGGAACAACTGGACATCCACATGAAAAAAATAAATCTAGACATAGACCTTACAGCTTCTTAAAATTAACTCATAATGGAGCACATGCCTGCATGCACGCTAAGTTGCTTCAGGTGTGTCTGGCTGTGCGGTCCTACGGACTGCAGCCCTCTAGGTTCCTCTGTCCATGGGATTCTTGAGGCAAGAATATTGGTGTGGGTGGCTGTGCTCTCCTCTAGGGGATCTTCCCCACCCAGGGATCAACCTGAATCTCTTAGTCTACCTGTATGGGCAGGTGGGTTCTCTACCTCTAACGCCACCTGGGAAGCCCAAAATGGTTCACAAATGTAAATATAAAATGCAAAACTATAAAACACCTAGAAATTACATAGGAAAAACTTGTATAACCTTGGGTATGGCTATGACTCTTTAGGTACAACAAAAAAGGCATGATCTGTGAAAGAAATAATTGATAAGCTGGACTTCATTAAAATTAAACACTTCTACTCTGAAAAAGACAAGTCAAGAGAATGAAAAGATAAGCCACAGACTAGGATAGAGTATTTGCAATCGATACACGTGATAAAGGATTGTTATTGAAACTATATGAAGAAAGATGCACCTATTAGAGTGGCCAAAATCCAGGACACAGACAACATCAAATTCTGGCAAGGATGTGAAGCAACAGAAACTATTATTTATTGTTGTTGGGTATGAAAAGTGCTTCAATCACTTTGGAAGACAGTTTGGCAGTTTCTTAGAAAAATAAACAAACTCTGATGTTGTGATCCAACAGTCACACTCTTTGCTGTTTACAAAGAAATGGAGAGCATATTCCATTTCATTCCAACACAAAATTCTGCACATAGATGTTTGTAGCAGCTTTATTCATAACTGCCCAAAACTTGGAGGCAATTAAATGTCCTTTTATAGATGAGTGGTTAAATAAATCATGGTACCTCAAGACAATGGAATATTATTCAGCACTAAAATGAACTATCCACTCATGAATAGACTTGAAAGAACCTTAAGTGTGTATTACAGAGTGGAAGAAGACAGTCTGAAAAGGCTACATAATGTGTGTTTCCAACTATATAACATTCTGGAGAAAAAGAAACTGTGGAGATGGTGAAAAGCTCAGCGGTCACCAGGGGAAAGGTGGTGAGTGGTGGGGCCGAAGAGATGGAGCACAGAAGATTTTTACACAGGGAAAATACGGTGGATGATACCATAACGATGGATACAGGCATTATACAATCATCCCAACCTATAGCACCTACAATACCAAGAGTAAACCCAATGTAAATTATAAGCTTTGAGTATTAGCATGTGTCAATATAGGTTCATCAGTTTTAATGAGTATACCACTCTGGGGTGGGGGGGTTGTGAGAATTGATCACAGGGGAAAGAACCTACACATGTGTGGGGCAGGGTATCCATCTCTACACCTTACCCTCAATTTTGGTATGAAACAAATATGCTTGCTCCTTGGAAGAAAAGTTATGACAAACCTAGACAGTGTATTAAAAAGCAGAGACATCACTTGGCCAACAAAGGTCTGTCTAGTCAAAGCTATGGTTTTCCAGTAGTCATGTGCAGATGTGAGATCTGGACCATAAAGAAGGTTGAGTGAGTGAAAGTCAATCAATTTTGTCTGACTCTTGCGACCCCATGGACTGCAGCCTGCCAGGCTCCTCTGTCCATGGGATTCTCCAGGCAAGAATACTGGAGTGGGTTGCCATTTCCTTCTCCAGGGGATCTTCCCAACCTAGGAATCGAATCCTGGTCTCCTGCATTGCAGGCAAGAAGGCTGAGCGCTGAAGAATTTATGCTTTTGAACTGTGGTGTTGGAGAAGACTCTTGTGAGTCCCTTGGACTGCAAGAAGATCAAACCAGTCCATCCTAAAGGAAATCAGTCCTGAATATTCATTGGAAGGACTGATGTTGAAGCTGAAACTCCAATACTTTAGATACCTGATGCGAAGAACTGACTCACTGGAAAGGACCCTGATGCTGGGGAAGATTGAGGGTAGGAGGAGAAGGGGACGACAGAGGATGAGATGGTTGGATGGCATCACTGATTCAATGGACATGAGTTTGAACAAACTCTGGGAAATAGTGAAAGACAGGGAAACCTGGAGTGCCACAGCCCATGGGGTCGCAAAGTGTCAAATATGACTGAGAGACTGAACAACAACAAATAATTAAAAAAAAAAATGTGTTCTAAGTCTGGTAGGTCAAACACCCCCCCCTCTTCTTCAAGGTCTGCTTAAGTATGTGTAAGTCTGTTTCTCCATGTAAATTTTATTGAGTGTCTCAGAAAATCCAAATGGAATTTTAATTGAGATTATATTGAATTTGTAGATTAGTTTGGAGGAATATTGACATCTTTGTTACATCATCCAAAACCATGAAACATTTTTCCATTCATTTAGACCATTTTCTATTTTTTATTAGAGCTTTAAATATTTAATCATCGAGCTTTTGTGTATTTCTGATTAATTTAATTCATGGAACTTTATCTTTTTTGTTGCTTTTGTGAAAGGATTTTTTTTTTTTTTTACTATTGCTTTCATATGCTGAACTTGATTCTGTTAGTTTCTAGACAGATGATCATACCATCTGCAAATGAAAAGGTTTTATCTTTTCCTGTCCATTCTTTACCATACCATTTTCCCTTATAGTATACGGCAGAACTCTAGTTATGTTAAAAATAGTGGGAATTCTGGAAATCCTTGTATTAGTTTCAGCTCTAAAGGGAATGTTTCTAAAATTTCTTCATTAAGCATAGTGTTAACTATAGGTTTTAAGATATAAATTTCCAATAAAGTAACTCCTTTCTATTTTAAAATGATATTCTTAAAAAGTTATGCATGGTTGTATTTTATCAAATGCTTTTCTTGCATTGAGAATGTTTATTAATATGCTGAATTACATTGATTGATTTTTTTCTAATATTAAACCAATCTTGCATTCGTGGGAGAAATCTAACTTGAAATTTAAGTATTAATGTTTGTAATATACTGTAGGACTATATTAACATTTCCATTTGTGAGGGAAATGTTGTATGATTTTACATTTACATTTGCATTCAGAAGGGAAATTCTGTATGGTTTTTTCCTTTTACTGTTCTCATTTGGAAATCAATATTTCATTAGTTGCCTAAAATGAACTGAGTAACTTTTCTTTTTTCTCTTTTCTTTGGAACAACTTGTATAAGTTAGAATTTAGTGCTTTCTTGAAAGTTAGGTAAAACTCACTTATAAAATAATTTTTTTCCTGTCTTGAGAGGTAAATCTTTGAACATTTCATGTATTTAATATTTATTGTTTGTTCGAGTTATCTATTTCCTCTGGTACCACAAATTGCATTCATTTCTTTATTTATTCTTTAGGAATGTATTCATTTTATCAAGTTGTCAAATTTATTACCAGTTATTTATGATACTATCTTATTACTTAAAAAATATCTCTGGTTATTTTCCCCTTTCTGTATATATATTTTTATTTGAATTTTTAAAATCTTTCTCTAGAGTAGTTTTATCAGAGGTTTGCCTGCTTTACTCATATTTCAAGTGAACTGGCTTTAATCATTTTTACCATTTATCATTTTGTTTTATTGATTTCTGCACTTACTATTTCCTTTCTTCGTGATTTTCTGAGTTCATTATGTTGCTTTAGGGCTTCCCCGGTGGCTCAGATGGTAAAGAATCCACTGCAATGTGGGAGACTGGACTTTGATCCCTGGGTTGGGAAGATCCCCTGGAGAAGGTCAGTGGCGACGCACTCCAGTATTCTTGCCTGGAGGATCCCATGGGTGCAAGAGCCTAGAGGGCTACAGCCCATGGTGTTGCAGAGTTGGACATGACTGAGTGACTAGCACTTTCACTTCATGTTGCTTTTATCCCATCTACCTTCATCAAATGCTTCTTTATTTTAAACCTTTCTTTTCTTTCTTTTTTCCCCAGCTCTACCTAGATAGCATATTAAAAAGCAGAGACATTACTTTGCCAACAAAGGTCCATCTGGTCAAGGCTATGGTTTTTCCAGTGGTCATGTATGGATGTGAGAGCTGGACTGTGAAGAAAGCTGAGTGCTGAAAAACTGATGCTTTTGAACTGTGGTGCTGGAGAAGACTCTTGAGAGTCCCTTGGACTGCAAGGAGATCCAACCAGTCCATCCTAAAGGAGGTCAGTCCTGGGTGTTCATTGGAAGGACTGATGCTGAAGCTGAAACTCCAATACTTTGGCCACCTCATGCGAAGAGTTGACTCATTGGAAAAGACCCTGATGCTGGGAGGGATTGGGGGCAGGGGGAGAAGGGGACGACAGAGGATGAGATGGCTGGATGGCATCACCGACTCAATGGACATGAGTTTGAGTAAACTCCGGGAGTTGGTGATGGACAGGGAGGCCTGGCGTGCTGCGTTTCATGGGGTTGCAAAGAGTAGGACATGACTGAGCAACTGAACTGAATTGATTGAGATATAATTGCCACATAACATTGTATAAGTTTAGCGTGTACAACATGGTAATTTAGTATATTACATGCCGCTGTGGTGGTGAGATGATTCCTACATTGTTAACTCATACCTCCATGTCATGCATTTTAAGGCTGTAAATAAGAAAATGTCTCTTATGTTCTACATTTTTGGCTGTTTTCTTTTCCAGTTTTAGATTTTCCTTATTTTTGCTTTAAAATTTTTTAATAATATTATTTTAGTTTGCAATCTAAATAAGGTTATTTAGTTTGGGATTTTTCAAAAAGTCACTTTTAAAAATTAATTTCTAATTTCATTAGATTACTCAGTTTTAATATATTGATCATTTAGAGGCTTTGAGTTTTCCTCTATAACTTAATACACGGTCTCAAATCAGTTCAGTTCAGTCACTCAGTCGTGTCCAACTCTCTGTGACCCAATGAATTGCAGCACGCCAGGCCTCCCTGTCCATCACCAACTCCCAGAGTTTACCCAAACTCATGTCCATCGAGTCGGTGATGCCATCCAGCCATCTCATCCTCTGTTGTCCCCTTCTCCTCCTGCCCCCAATCCCTCCCAGCATCAGAGTCTTTTCCAATGAGTCAACTCTCGTATGAGGTGGCCAAAGCATTGGAGTTTCAGCTTCAGCATCAGTCCTTCCAATGAACACCCAGGACTGACCTCCTTTAGGATGGACTGGTTGGATCTCCTTTCTATCTTGTAAATATTCCACATATGCTTGCAAAAATGCAAATTCTCTGAGATCAAACTTATTTGCTACATAGTTCATACTTTCAATGTACCTTGCTTTAGTTTAATGGTTTCTGAAAAGGGTAAGTTAAATCTCTAACTACAGTTGTTGACTTGCTTATTTCTATTTGCAGTTTTATCAACTGTTTCCCAATGTATTGTGAGACAATATTCCTAGCAGTAAATATGTTTATGATTGATATATTTTCTTGTTTATTGCTTACTTTACCACATATTGCCATTTATGAAATACTTCATGTATGTATATGGCTTTATAATCTATATTGTTGGACATTAAGACTACTCCTCAGCTTGTTTTAGTTTATGTTTCTCATCTAGTCTTTATTTTCTGCCTTTCCATGTGTCTTTTGGCTATATATTTTTACTTTTTGCTTGTTTTTAAATCCAATCTAAAGGTCTTCATTATCTAGTTGATGAATTTAACATACTAGGATTTATTTTAATTACTGTGCTAGAACTCATTTCTCTCTCTATTTTATTATTCTATATGTATGTATTAGAACTTTTTTCATGTTTTCCATAGGTTTTTTTTTCCCCCTTAATTTTTCTCCTTTCTTTTCATCGTGTACTTTGAGTTTTCTCCTACTGGTCAATTTCTTCATATGGTAGCTTCCCTTAACTTAAAAATCATACTCATACTTATTTATCCCTGATTTCTTGAGCTTATTAGTGTCTGTATCTTCTCATTAACACTGTACTTAACATGCTCTCATACCAGCTTCATGTGTAACCTTCCCTGGTGGCTCAGAGGGTAAAGTGTCTTCCTGCAATGTGGGAGACCTGGGTTCAATCCCTGGGTCGGGAAGATCACATGGAGAAGGAAACGGCGCCCCACTCCAGTATTCTTGCCTGGAATCCCATGGAGGGAGGAGCCTGGTAGGCTACAGTCCACAGGGTTGCAGAGTCGGACACAACTGAGAGATTCACTTTCACTTTTCCTTCCTGTCTTGTTGAAGCTGTCTAGAATTTTAGTGCTTCATATTATGGGTACATGTTTCTTTCTCTTGTTTGGTTATATCCCTTTCCTCTGCTTGTGTTTTTTTTTCCCCCTTAAACAATACATTTCACCAAAGTGTTAAAGAATCTTAGTTTTCGTATTTGGTACAACATCTTCTTGAGTGTTTTCTTCAGCTGTTAAGGTGTTCCTCACCCACTGCCTCCCCCCGCAACATGGGTCTTTGTGTGCAAAACTTCCAAGGCTGTGGATGCATAAGAATAATTTCACTACTTCTTCATAGCTACATAAAGAGTTGACTGTATATTTTAAATTGTAGCTTCAAAGTTCTTTCACTTAAATACTTTAAAATATCACCCCATCATTTTCTTTCTTCCTGTGTTATGGTTGAGAACTTGGATGTCAAAGTGATTCCTGTTTCTTCTTTTTTCTAGTTTTACTGAGATATAATTGACATATTATATTATATATATGTATAACAACATATAACAAGTTTAAGATGTACCTTGTTGATTTGATGCATTTGCAAGTTGATTAAACACCTCCATCATGTCACATAATTACTATTTCTATCTTGCAGTAAGAACATTTAAGATCAAAACTCTTAGAAAATTTTAAGTATATAGTACACTATTATTAACAATAACCACCACATTGTACATTAGATCCCCAGAGCTTATTCTTCTTGTAACTGGAAGTTTATGCCATTTACCAATATCTCCTCATTCCCCCTACCTCCCACCCCAGCCCCTGGTAGCCACCATTCTATCCCCTGTTTCTATGAGTTGGCCTTTTTAGATTCTACCTGTAAGTGGTATCATACAGGATTTATCTTTTATAGCCTGACTTATTTAACTTAGCATGATGTAATCAAGATCCATCCATGTAGGGCCACGTAGGGAATACATGGCAGGATTCCTTAATTTTCATGCTGAATATATTCCATTTTACACACACACACACACATATATACATACATACATATATATTTAATGCATTAATCTGTTGACAGACACTTAGGTTGTTTTCATATCTTGGCTATCAGGATTAATGCTGCAATGAACATGAGTGTGCAGATAGCTCTTTGAGATCCTGTTTTTATTTGTTTTGTGTATAGACCCAGAAGTGGGGTTACTAGATCATATGATAGTTGATTTTTCATTTTCTGAGGAACCTCCACAATGATTTCAATAGTGTCAGTGTTAGTCGCTCAGTTGCGTCCAACTCTTTGCGATCCCACAGATTGTACCCTGCCAGGCTCCTCTGTCCATGGGATTCTCCAGCCAAGAATACTGGAGTGGATTGCCATTCCCTTTGCCAAAGGATCTTCCTGGCCCAGGGATTGAACCCGGGTCTCCTGTGTTGCAAGCAGATTCTTTACCACTTGAGCTACAGGGAAGACCCTGGATGAGTTCCATAGGGGTTGTACTAATTTCTGTTCCTACCACGTGTGTATGAAATTTCTCTTTTCTGCACATCCTCACCAACGCTTGTGTCTTGTTTTTTTGATGGTAGTCATTTTAATAGGTGGGAGGTGCTATCTCTTTGTACTTGATTCTTATTTTTTAGGACTTCCCTGGTGGCTTAAATGGTAAAGAATCTGCCTGCAGTGTGGGAGACCCATGTTCAATCCCTGGGTTGGGAATATCCCCTGGAAGAGTGAATGGCAACTCACTGCAGAATTCTTGCCTGGAGGATTCCACAGACAGAGGAGACTAGTGGGTTATAATCCATGAGATTGCAAAGAATTGGACCCAACTGAGCGTTTAACACACTAACTAACGTTAACTTAATTTTCCAGAACTGATTTCTTCTTTCTCTGTGGAAGCTTGTAGAATTTTCTTTTTATGTTTAATGTTCTTAAATTTCTCTAAAACAAGGATTTTTTTCTTATATCTTCTATTTGTTGCTCTATGAATTCTTTCAATCTGAGTTCTTCATCTTGCTTGTTGCTGCTTTGAAAGTTCCTTAATATGAACGTCCAGTTTACATTATCACAACTCTTGATTAAATTCTATCAATTCTATTTTTTATTACCTTGTCCTCTAGTTCAATTTTAAATTTTATGTATAATATTCCTTCTTTTAAAAATGGATTCTTAATCTTGTTTCAAGTGGCTAATATCTTCCTTTATCTCCTTAATACATTCCCTGAATTTCTTTCAAATTAGGTCTAATAATTCTGCTCCAGATGATAAATATAGTCTAGTTTGTTGAATTTCTTTTGAGGTAGCTGGACTGGCTGAAGATCCAGGTGTATATATTAGAAAGGGATTGAAGGCCAGGCTCCAATGTGTCAGTTCTGTGGAATTTAAAAAGAGGGTGAAGGTGGCAGCCTGTGAGGAGAGTCCAAGTTCCACAAGCCACAGACGATCCCTCTGGTGTGCTATCATGGCGCCAGGCAACAATGCTGGTGGCCGTTTCACTTTAAACCCGTAGGGAAGAGGAGCACTGGGAAGGGGCAGTCGTCACAGGTTTTTGTCTCCCAGCTCTAGGGCTTTGGAAGATGAGCTGTGAAGGAATTAAGACTTGAGGGTGGATGGTCAATTGGCTCCTGTTTTCCTCAACTACACACCCTAGCAGGGTGTGTGTGCGCGCGCGCGCGCGCACGCCCGGGCGCGCATGCGCTCAGTTGTGTCCCACTCTGTGATCCTATGGACTGTAGCCCGCCAGGCTCCTCTGTCCATGGAATTTTCCAGGCAAGAATATTGGAGTGGGTTGCCATTTCCTTTTCTAGGGGGTCGTCCCAACCTGGGGATCAAACCTGTGTCTCTTGCATTGCAGGCAGATTCTTTAGCACTGTGCTACCTGGGAAGCCCAGCAGGTATGTATATATGCTTCCCTAATTTTACACCTTGGACAGTTGGTTTGCTGTGTGGATTGTTTCCATTAAGTTCTGCAGTGAAGAGACAAGCAAAGAGGATCCCTAGGAGGTTGTGGGGAGGAACTGCATCCCAGTCAGTGCTTTACTTCTGTGTCTGGCAGCCCCAGGCTCCCACCACTTACCTTTTCACTCACCCTCGGATACCAACTCAAGTCATGCTTTCATCTTCCCGCGTTCTGTCTTGCTTTTTGGTTAGTTTCTGAACTCCACTTTCCTCTCTTGCTCGTGTAGTTTCTTAGTCATTTTTTTTTTCTGGTGGAGGAAGCCATCAGTACATTCTAGTTTGCCCAACTGGTTGCCCATTCATATTTACTATCATGACTTTATATTTATTTCCACCACCACATTTTATGCTTTCAGTGATGACTATTTCTCTCTTTACTTGTCCTTCCTCTCTCTTTCCCTTCCTCCCTCTCTCTTTCCTGTCTCTCTTTCTCTTGAGATTGAATAAATTTTTTTCATTTCCCCCCTTTATGATCTGGAAATTAGGCATTTTACCCGTATTCCTATATTGATGTAGTAGTTAAAGTTAGCTTTGGCTGAAAGGCAAAAACTTTAATGTATAGGAATGGTGTAAGCAAAGTCCAGGTAGAATGTTAATGCATCAGATGACTAAATAGTGTTTGTTATGCCCGATGTCTGAATCCCCGAGCGGAAAGAGAGAAGCTCTCCAAGACAATGCACCTCGCAGGAAGGGAAGTTATTACTGACTCGAGCCAGGACTCTCCGCCTACAACCAACGCAGTGGTGCGGGTCAGAGAGCCCCGAGCCCAAGCTGTTACACAAATTTATAGGGTGAGAAGTGGATTGGTTACACGTTTGCAAAGCAATTTCATTGGTCAATACTTTCGCGCACTCGGGACTTTCCTGGGGGTTTCCGCCCCGTTCCTAATTTCCTAATTGGCAAACAGTGGTCAGTATTAAGTGAAAGCTAATTGGTCCTAATTGGCAAACAGTGGTACCAAGTAGGAAGGTCTACTCCTAATCTAAGCTGCATTAGTTCTGCTCGCCTCACATTCCCACCTGTCTGTTGTTCAAGTAGAGGAATCTTCCTCTTTTCCATCTTGGGCCACTGACACTATAAGTGGACCCAGGAGGGTGGAAATTAAGGTAGTCAGCCAGGGGGAGTGTTGAAAACAAGACTCAAACCATTTCTGCTGGGCTTCCCGTTCTCTCTTTCTGATCAAGACCACCTCAGACAAGGAAGTCAAAGACTTCTCTAAATGACTGATTGATTCTCTTCATCTACAGCAGCTCGTAGGGAGGAAAGCCCTTGGCCTTGCAGAGATAGTAAAGCTTGGTTCACCCATATCTGAGGTACTTGGCCCTGCAGGTTGTGCCACACTTGGGGTTACCAAATCTGTGTTTCCTACGTCCCATTCCCGGGGCCCATCACAAGAGGTTACACAGCTTCAGCTCCTGCCATAATCAGCAGGAGAATTAGGAGACCTCCCAGCTGATGAGTTTCAGTTTCAAAGGATTTGACGGGTGAGGACCCGCCTTCCATTCTTCTCGTGCTTTTTCCTGTTCTTCTGGTGTGGCTTGCCGCAGGTGATTGCAGTGAACCCAGGGTCCAATCCTGTCGAACTTGACAGCAGTAGGAGTGGTAAGGAGAACATAAGGGCCTTTCCATCTAGGTTTTAATACACACAGGAGGGGGTCGTCCATACAGAATCTCAAAAGGGCAGCTTATAAGGGGTGTTACGTGCCTGAAAGAGTGCGAAGGGAAGGAGGGTCACCCAGTCCCTGCCAGTCTCTATTGCCAACTTTGTCAAAGTTTCTTTTAGGGTCCGATTCATTCTCTCAACCTGTCCTGAGCTCTGGGGATTATATTCACAATGTAACTTCCATTTTGTCCCCAGAGCTTGGGCCAGCCCTTGTACAATCTGGCTCACAAAGGCAGGTCTGTTATCAGAGCCTATAGTCACCGGCAGCCCATACATAAGCATTATCTCCTCTAAGATCTTTTTAGCAACCACTATTGCTGTCTATCCCTTAGCGGGGAAGGCTTCCACCCACCCTGAGAAGGTATCTGCCAGAACCAACATATAGCGATACCCATATTTGCCTGGCCTTACCTCAGTGAAATCTATCTCCCAGTGTTGCCCTGGCTCTTCCCCTCGGTGCCTCGTTCCTGTGTGCTGCTTTTATCTCTCTTCCAGTTGCATTTTCCTCAAACACTGATCAACACGCAGATTCAGTCCATATTTGCTTTCATTTATCTACTGAGTGTACCCAAGCTTCTTCTTCAGAGACTCTGGCATCTCAGGGGGAGGAGGGCGAGGGAGCCTGAAGTAGACCTTCACAAAATCATAGATAAACCACTGTAGTGCAGTCAGAGTGCTGATCATGATGATACGGGCAAAGAGTCCCTTCCGTACACCTCTAAATCCAAGTCTCTTGAGGACCTGAGAGGCATTGCTACCCTTCTCTTTATGCAACACAGATACCACGGAATCAGCAACAGTACATTCAAAGCAGGCAAACTTCATCATGGTGTATGGTATCTGTCTCATCCAAAGAGGAGCAACCCCCTTGTAGAACGCCTTTAAGCCTTCTTCCTTATACATTTTGGGAGCTGCATCCCTCAGAGTGTTAGCATAACCTGGTTGGGTTTGAATTCAAACCTTAGCAGCTTCCATAGGAGCCAGAGCAATGTCAGCAAAGAATTCAGCACTGTCAAGAGGCAGCCAAATACAGTGATGTGCGCCACAGATAGGCATTTTCCTCTCCAAGCATGTACTTCATAAAAGCCAAACTTGCAGAGCCCCTGCAGGGAGTAGCCAATGAGGGTCGGGGCCCATCCTTTGGCCAAACCACAGAAACCATTCTCTTTGAGAGTAACTGAAAATCCATTAAGAATGCCCTTGTACTTCTGTGGGTCCACCTGCATACGGCATTTCACTAAATCCAGAGGAACAACAGCAGTGTGTGTCAGACCACAACTTAAGACCCCACCAAAGCCACACAGTGCATAAAACTTCGCGGAGCCATATTCACAACTGTACTCTTCTACCGCAGCGGCTCCCGCTTTCCTTTGCCCATCTTTTACATAGCTGCTCCCATCAGTGAACCATACTAGCTCACTGTTGTCTAGGGGTACATCAGTTAAGTCTTTTCGTGCTGCCAGGGCCTCAGCCAGTATCTTGCTGCAATCATGGAGCTACAAACAGCTGGAATGGCTTATTTGGGTTAGGCAGGGCAAGGGCTGGGGCTTCTAGTAGGGCCCGTCTGAGTGTCTGGAAAGCCTGTTTCATTGGCTCAGTCCAAGTCCAGTTTGGGGTCTCTTTACTTCCCTCATACAAGGGCCAGGCCTTCTCAGCAAACCCCATGATCCACAGTCTGAAATATCCAACAGTCCTCAGAAACTCTCTCACCTGGCGGGGGGTCTTGGGCCTTCATGGTCTGGGTTAGCCACCTTTGCCCCTGCCTGATCTTATACCCCAAACAGGTGACCTCTTGCCGGGCTATTAATTGTGTAGCAGAAGGACCTCTGGGTGGCAAGTCCGATATTCGTAGAGGTCCTCACTCAGCGCCTCTTGAACCTCTGTGGGATTACCGGTTGGCCTTCCCCCTCGGTCCACTCAAAGGCAAATATCTCCTGGCTCTGGGCCGCCAAGGGTAGGCTGAAAAAGGCATCTTTCAAGTCCAACACAGTGTACCAAGTGTACTCAGGCAGCAAACTGCTCAGGAGGGTATACGGGTTAGAGACAGTGGGGTGTATGTCACTCACCCGTTTGTTGACTTCTCTCAGGTAATCTATCCCCCCTGGCTTCTTCACCGGCAGTAAGGGGGTGTTCCAAGGGGATTGACACCGCTTGAGAATTCCGGCATCCATGAGACGTCGAATGTGGGGAGTGATCCTCCACCGAGCTTCCTGGCTCATGGGGTACTATCTCACCCTCAGGAGTTGCCTAGGCCTTTAGCTCGATGACGACCAGATGTCTGTTTGGCCAGTCCCATCCCTGCCATTTCAGCCCAGGCCAACGGGTATTTATTCATCTCTTAAGGCTAGGGATCCAAGTCCATCCATGACTGTCATTCTCCCAGCTCTGTAGGCTTAACTGAATAAAACCCAATGGCTTCTCTTTTCTTCCACAAAATCTTAGCATAATCAGTACTGCTATGACACAGGAATGGGATCTCATTTCTCTCCATTTCCTGCTTTAACCACTCTCTCCCCAAGAGTTCTCACCTGCTTAAGCCCCTCTCTAGAAGGGACAGATGTTTCCACAATATCATCAATAGCCCACCACTGATCAGCAAGGCAAAGTGCCACAGCTGTGAGTGAGTCCTCAGGTGCAAAAGAGCAAGAACTTTCTGGGTCTGATCTCCACCATAGAGAGGTACAAAGTCTACATTTGACAGGCTAATAGGCAGCAGAATTTTCCAGTTCCTCATGACTGCAATTATCCAACATATACCCAGGACTCGGGGAGGGGTGCTGAGTCTTGACTCCCCTAGTCACTGTCTTCCCCCGCATATAGAATTCGAGTTCCAGGGGAGATTCTCTCTCTGGGTCGTACCTCTCCTCAGATCCCTCTTAGGGCACTCATGTTTCCAGTGCCCCTGTTCTCTGCAGTAGGCGCACTTATCTTTCTTTAGGGCCTGCCTTTTTGGTTTCTGTTTTTCTCCTGTCCAGGGGTCTTGAGGTTCCCTCAGTTCTGTTCCGGCTTTTATCCCCGCAAAAAGAATCTGGGCTAGCTCCCTCTGGTTCTTCCAGTTTTCCCTCATTCTATATTCTCTATCTTCCTTCCTGATCTTCTCAGCTAATTCCCTTTCCTCCCATTGAATTCGTTCTTCCCTTTCTTCTGGGGTCTCCCTATTATTAAATACCTTTTCAGCTGCTTTCAATAAATCCATCAGCCTCTCTAGGAAGACTGCCGGGCTCTCAGTGGGCTCTTGCCTTACTAAATTTACCTTTGCCAAATTTGTCGGCTTTCTTGCTGTGGCCCGCAGGCCAGCCATCAGAGTCTGGTGGTACACTCGGAGATGCTCCCTACCTTCCGCTCGCTCAAAATCCCAGTTAGGCTGCAACAGAGGAAAACCCCTCGTCCACGAGATGAGGCTGGGCGGTTGGCCTCCCGTCGGCCCCTGGGACCCGTTTCCACACTTCTGCCAGAATTCGCTCCTGCAACAGCTGCTGACAATCGTAGTGAAAGGAGAGGTTCACCTGGTTGGGCTCTAGTTACTGAGGCTCACTTATTGTAGGGCCTTCAGAGTCCGCCAGAGTGTAGCCCTGGCCGGGACTCATCAATTGCCCCCACAACCGCTCGCCTGTTCACTGAAACTCCTGAAAAGAGTAGGAATGAGACCAGAGACAATGCCGGCACACACACAAACACGGACAAACACGGAGAGCCGAAGACAAACACACGGACAGACAAACGTCAGCCGACAACACAGCGCTGGGTTTTTGGGCCCCCTGACCAGACTCGGGATCAGGAGAGGAACTCTCCTTCCCACAGAGCCGGCTGCCTTCCAGCGCGCTCACTGGCCTCGGCCTTACGCTGGCTGGAGAAAGCTTTCTCCTGTGCCAGATACCTTCCTGCTTCACAGCAGGGCCCCGGAATTACTCTGGACTTCCTGTGCCAGATACCTTCCTGCTTTACAGCAGGGCCCCGGAATTACTCTGGATTTCCTGTCCTGCCTGAGACAATGCCGGCACACACACAAACATGGAGAGCCAAAGAGAAACACACGGACAGCTGACAACACAGCGCTGGGTTTTCGGGCCCCCTAAGTTTTCCTAAGCACCGGTGCTATTATCTATCCTTCCCCTCTGTCCTGGAAGTGTTCTCTTCCCCCAGTAAAGGGATCCCAGACGAGCCCCCAAATGTTATGCCCAATGTCCGAATCCCCGAGCGGGAAGAGAGAAGGCCTCCAAGACAACGCAACTCGCAGGAAGGGAAGTTTATTACTGACTCGAGCCAGGACTCTCCGCCTACAACCAACGCAGTGGTGCGGGTCAGAGAGCCCCGAGCCCAAGCTGTTACACAAATTTATAGGGTGAGAAGCGGATTGGTTACACGTTTGCAAAGCAATTTCATTGGTCAATACTTTCGCACGCACGGGACTTTCCTGGGGGTTTCCGCCCTGTTCCTAATTTCCTAATTGGCAAACAGTGGTCAGTATTAAGTGAAAGCTACTTGGTCCTAATTGGCAAACAGTGGTACCAAGTAGGAAGGTCTACTCCTAATCTAAGCTGCGTTACTTCTGCTCACCTCACAGTGTTAAGATATCCATTCTCCCCAGATTGACCTATTGATTAAGGAAATCTCAACCCAAATCCCAGCAGATGTTTTTGAAGAAATTGTCAAGATGAATCAATATTTTTTATGGAAAGGCAAAACATCTACAAGGGTCTAAACAATTTTGAAAGCAAGAGAAAACAAAGTTGAAGGATTTACACACACAGTTTCAGGACTTATTATAAAACTATAATAATCAAAACAGCTGAATATTAATGTAAAGATAGTACTCTATTGGGATAAGTATTGACAAATAGATCAGTGAAATAGTATAAAGTCCAGAAATAGACCCACAATATATATGGTCAACTGATTTTGTTTAAGTTTTTATTTTGTATTGGGATATAGAAGAGCTATACAAAAAAGATTTTCATGACCCAGATAACCACGATGGTGTGATCACTCACCTAGAGCCAGACATCCTGGAATGTAAAGTCAAGGGGGCCTTAGGAAGCATCACTACGAACACAGCTAGTGGAATTCCAGCTGAGGTATTTCAAATCCTAAAAGATAGTGCTGTGAAAGTGCTGCACTCAATATGCCAGCAAATTTGGAAAACTCAGCAGTGGCCACAGGACTGGAAAATGTCTGTTTTCATTCCAATCTCAAAGAAAGGCAATGCCAAAGAATGCTCAAGCTACTACACAATTGTACTCATCTCTCATGCTAGTAAAGTAATGCTCAAAATTCTCCAAGCCAGGCTTCAACATTATGTGAACCGTGAACTTCCAGATGTTCAAGCTGTATTTAGAAAAGGCAGAGGAACCAGAGTTCAAATTGCCAACATCTGCTGGATTATTGAAAAAGCAAGAGAGTTCCAGAAAAACATCTATCTCTGCTTTACTGACTATGCCAAAGTCTTTGACTGTGTGAATCACAGCAAATTGTGGAAAATTCTTAAAGAGATGGGATTACCAGACCACCTGACCCACCTCCTGAGAAATCTGTATGCAGGTCAAGAAGCAACAGTTAGAACTGACCATTGAACAACAGACTGGTTCCAAATCAGGAAAGGAGAACGTCAAGGCTGTATCTTGTCACCCTGCTTATTTAACTTATATGCAGAATACATCATGAGAAATGCTGGACTGGTTGAAGCACAAACTGGAATCAACATTGCCAGGAGAAATATCAATAACCTCAGATATGCAGATGACACCATCCTCATGGCAGAAAGTGAAGGAGAACTAAAGAGCCTCTTGATGAAAGTGAAAGAGGAGAGTGAAAAAGTTGGCTTAAAACTCAACATTCAGAAAACTAAGATCATGGCAAATAGATGGGGAAACAATAGAAACAATGACAGATTTTATTTATTTGCATTCCAAAATCACTGCAGGTGGTAACTGCAGCCATGAAATTAAAAGACGCTTGATCCTTGGAAGAAAAGTTATGACCAACCTAGACAGCATATTAAAAAGCAGGGACATTACTTTGCCAACAAAGGTCCATCTAGTCAAAGCTATGGTTTCTCCAGTAGTCATGTATGGATGTGAGAGTTGGACTATAAAGAAAGTTGAGTGCCAAGAATTGATGCTTTTCAACTATGGTGTTGGAAAAGACTCTTGAGTGTCCCTTGGGCAGCAAAGAGATCCAACCAGTCCATCCTAAAGGAAATCAGTCCTGAATATTCATTGGAAGGACTGATGTTGAAGCTGAAACTCCAATACTTTGGCCACCTGATGGAAAGAACTGACTTTTTGGAAAAGACCCTGATGCTGGGAAAGATTGAAGGCAGGAGGAGAAGGGGACGACAGAGGATGAGATGGTTGGATGGCATCACTGACTCAATGGACATGAGTTTGAGTAAACTCTGGGAGTTGGTGATGGACAGGGAAGTCTGGTGTGCTACAGTCCATGGGGTCTCAAAGATTTGGACATGGCTGAGCGACTGAACTGAACTGATAGCTGGTTAGGGCTTCCCAGGTGGTGCTAGTGGTGATGAACCCATCTGCCAATGCAAGAGACATAAGAGATGCAGGTTTGAACCCTGGGTCAGGAAGATCCCCTATAGGAGGGCATGGCAACCCACTGCAGTAATCTTGCCTGGAGAATCCCCGTGGGCAGAGGAGCTTGGTAGACTATAGTCCATAGGGTTGAAAGAGTGGGACACGACTGAAATGACTTAGCAGGCACTCACATAACCAATTAATAACACTGTGATAGTTCCAGCTGAACATTGAAGGGATTCGGCCATACTTATTCATGTATCCATCTTCCCCCAAACTCCCCTCCCTTCCAGGCTGTATTTGTTGTTGCTGAATCACTAAGTCTTGTCTGACTGTACGGTCAACTGATTTTTAATAAAGGCATTTGATGTAATTCAATGTGGGAAAAGAAAATTTTTTCAGCAAGTGGTATTCAATGACTGGATAATTTGCATGAAAAAAAAATGGTGAACCATAATCTCTTTCTCACATCCTCCATAAAAATTAATTCACAGTGGATCATATTGTTAAAACATAAAAGAGACATAAAGGTTCTAGAAGAAAAAAGGAAAATATATTTGTGACCTTGGAGTGGGCAAAGATTTCTTATTTATTTATTTGTTTTTGGCTGTGCTGGGTCTTTGGGCACTGTGAATGTGCCTTTTTAAGCCAAGTTGATTCTTGCCTTGCACTGACCTCTTTGCTTCTTTGTGAGTGGAACTGAGGCTCCTGAACAGCAACTGAAAAGTTGTTTTTTAAAAAATAATTTTATTTATTTAAAATAAATAAATTTTATTTATTTACATTTTATATTTTATTTTTAAATGAATGCGTACATAAATAATAATGATAAATTTATATTTATATTTATTTATTCTAAATTTTATTTATCTATTATTTTACATTTTATTTATTTGGCTGTGCTGGCTCTTCGCTGCCACACAGGCTTTCCTCTAATTGCGATGAGTGGGGCCTCCTCTCTAGATGCTGTGCCTGGGCTTCTCATTGCAGTGGCCTCTCTCATTGCAGAGCACTGTCTCTAGGTGCGCAGACTTCAGTAGTTTCAGCTCCCAGGCTCTAGAGCACAGGCTCAGTAGTCATGGTGCAAGGGCTTAGCTGCCCCGCAGCTTGTGGAATCTACCCTGATCAGGGATCGAACCTGTGTCTCCAGCATTGGCAGGTGGATTCTTTACCACTGAGCCACCAGGGAAGCCCAGAGATTTCTTGACAGGACACAAAAATACACTGACTTCAACTTCATTAAAATAAAATATTTCTATTCATCAGACTGCCTTTATCTGACTAAACACTTATGTTTAGAACAAAGAACTACTACCAATCAATAGTAAGAAAGGGAACCACCCAATGAAAGTGGCTAAAACACGTGAACAGACATTTTACGAAAGTAGATATGTAAGCGACGAGTAAGCACATGACAATATCCTCCACATCATTAATCATCAGGGGATGAAAATGAAAATCCCCTACTAGTATAGAGAGTCTCTGGTTTGTCTTTACTAGGCACCTGCACTCCCTAGGTGGTGCAGTGGTAAAGAATCACCTGCCAATACAGGAGATGCAAGTTGAACCCCTGGGTCAGGAAGATCCCCTAGAGCAGGAAATGGCAACCCCCTCCAGTATTCTTGGCTGGAGAATCCCATGGACAGAGGAGCCTGGCGGGCTACAGTCCACGGGGTCACGAAGAATCAGACACGACTAAATGACTGAGCACATACACATACTGGGATACTACACACCAAGGACCACTTTAAACTGAAGTCTTACAAAAAAAAAAACAAAAAACTGAAGTCTTGGCTTAAGGTACAGTGAACTTGGACTGAACAGCTAGATGTGTGTCGACTGCTGGTTACAAATCCTCAAGGGACTGTTCTCTACCTTGTTTCAAGGCTTGAAACAGGGGAACATCTTTGCTGTCTGCCAAGGGGAGGAGTGCATTTACTTCTGGTTTATCTCTACGTGGAGAGTGCAGCCCTTTGGGATCTCAGCTTTGTAAGTGGGGGTCTCCTATCAGACTCCCCATGTTTGGAGCAGACTTAGCCTTTGTCTCCTGTGCCCTTCACTTCCCAAGGCGCTGAAATCTGGTGCTCAGATTCACTAAATTCAGCAAATATCCTCAGATAAAAGTTGTCTCTGTCCTCCCTATACTCTCCTAGTTTCATTTTTCAGTTAGTTTTTGGCCTCTGAAAATATATTACTTTGTCACTAGTTCATCCTCTTATTTACGTAGGTTTGAGAAAATACGTATCTACCATCTTTAGTTATTTTCACCGGAGGTGATAGATTGAGGTAGCTTGTCTGTTATCATAAGCAGGAGTCCTATTGTTCTGTTTTATCTCATTATTATAAAATGTCTATTTTAGGTGAAAGTTTTAAAATATACATGTTCTATCGATATAGTTGTGTGTGCATTTAATTTAATAATAAATAAATAGATAAATAACTTTAAACTGAGCAGGAGTGCATGCTCAGAAATGTTTATGGCTGGGGTGTGCAATAAAAGGGCTTTGCAGGTGGCACTAGTTGTAAAGAACCTGCCTGCCAATGCAGGAGACAGAAGAGACTTGGGTTCATTCCTTGGGTTGGAAAGATCCCCTGGAGGAGGGCATGGCAGCCCACTCTAGTATTCGTGCCTAGAAAATCCCATGGACAGAGGAGCCTGGTGAGCTACAGTCCGTAGCATTACAAAGAGCTGGACATGACTGAAGTGAGTTAGCATGCATGCATGTGCAATACAAGTGTTTGAGGAACCCATTGAGAATTGCATGGACCATCCCTTTCCTCTCAAGACCTGGGGAAGTGACCATAGCAGAAGGCTAGCTTGCAAGGGCTCCAAGGCGGGGGCTCCAGGCTTCCCTCTTGCTTTCCTATTGTAGGGCAGAGTCTAAGAAAGTTATGTAAATGTCAGTGGCTATTTTTAATTTCTTATAAGACAGCTTACTGGGGAGATAGGTTACCTCTTTATTGAGATGATGGCTAAGTTGGAGTACATCACCCTCTGTATCCACTAGCACCTGGTCCTGCATGTTGGCCTCGGATGACCTGTTGCTCGATATCGCTGCTTCCTAGACCAAGCCAGGAGCCTAGTGGTCATGACTCTGCACGTCCTCCATGCGTGCTGCCTGGGCTGGTTTTACTTGACCCAAACCTCTTTCATTCTAAAGAACGTTTTTATGTTGGAGGTGAGACTTTTTTTTGAGATGAAACTTTTGAAGGAGAAATACTTGCTTTCATTTGACTGATAGGACCTTGACAAAGAAAGTTCATTTTCTCAGTTGCTGGCTAGGGTTCTGGCTGAGAAGAGCAATAACCTCATTAATGAGTTATCTCTTTCTTACAAGATGAACTTGACTCATTTATTTCCTTAAAAAGATGGTGTCATTGTTGAAAGATAGCCAATAGTGACCATGAACAAATGTCTCTGTTTACCTTTCAAAGGTGTTTGACGTCTGCATTTTATGCCAGGAAGCAAAACAGATGGCTCTTTGGATAACTTGTATGTCTTTATGTTACCTTAAAAGTGGTCTCAGTGTCTTAGATAATAATAATCAAAACTGAAATTATTTACATATGCTCAAGTTTAACAAATCGATATAAAGAGAACCATTTATAATCTTTTAACTGAGGAGTTATGCTTATTTTTGGCTAAATCAATGCAGTCTACTGACAGTGATGTTTTTGAGGATGCAAGTTACAAGCCTGGTGATAGCCCAGATAATGAGTCTGTCTAGAACAAAGCCCTTAGCAAAAGCTTCAAAGCCCAAGTGAAATAGATCACACCAATTTTGGAACCTGCAACCAAAATCAAATGCTGATTTTTACAAAAAGGCATCAAAGTTTCATGTTTTAAAAGTCGACTGAACTAGGTTGGAGTGAAACCCAAGCCTATGTATTATTAAAATAATTGAATTGGGAATCAAAATATCAGACTGAACTCCAGTCAGAACACTGTACAGTCTTGATTGTGGATGACAGCTTCCTCCTCTATAAGCTAAATTGGACTCTGTGAGGGAAATGGCAGTTACACTATCAAACAGCGAAATGATGAGGCTCACAGGATTAGCCTTCAGAGGGAAGGTGCAGATGTGCTGAGCATAACAAAGTGCCCTCTGCCCCCTGAGGGCAGCATGAGCTATCAGTCCTCTTTCAGTGCTACATTTACTTGTCCATCAGATCTTTCTGGGCTTCCCAGGTGGCGCTAGTGGTAAAGAACTTACCTGCCAATGCAGGAGGCGTCGAGGATGTGGGTTTGATCCCTGGGTGGGGAAGATCCCCTGGAGGAGGAAGTGGCGACCGACTCCAGAATTTCAGGGACAGAGGAACCTAGAGGGCTACAGTCCATGGGGTCGGAAAGAGTCAGACTCGACTGTAGCTACTTAGCATGCAGATACGCAGATCTTTCTAAAATGTCTTAGCTGAACCAAGGTCTGGTCACTGCAGCCTGGTTGGAACTGACCATATGCGGGACCAAATCCCCTGGACTGCAGGCTGTATCACAGGCCACTTATTTGGGGGGCACAGAGCCACATCCTGCTGGTTGTGCTTTTCATGAATGGATGCGGAAACATTTGCAAATCACATGGATCCAGCACCCCCACCAGCTGCGCTGTCTTTTCTGGGTGAGCCTGATTGCTTTTGGCTCTACGTGGTGCAGTGTTTTCCATCAAATCAGTCCTTCCTCTGCAGGGGTATTTATTATGTGCCATTTTGAAAATAAAAGGGACGCGGAGCAATCATCCAGCAAAACCATAAAACACTTTATTATCCGAGACGGTGAGGGGACAGGTTTGACATACAACACTGGAGCGGTGATGGCCGAACAATGTGGTACTAAAGCGTGATTTAATGAAGCCTGGAGGATTTAGTTCAGTCGGGAAAGTTCCACTCTGTCTTGGGCGTAGAAGAAGTGAACTGGCGTGGGCACCTGACTGAGCAGCATCTCAGCACGTAGGATTTAGCCAACACCCCTCCACCTCCCACCATTTGTCCTGCTGTCCCAGACAACCATTGTCAAGAAGACGTTAGTGCTGGAAACTTCTGGCTGATTAAGTGAACCTCAAACTTGGCACAGCCTCTCAGTGGCTTCCGTTTTACAAGGCCAGCAGTTAATCCAACAAAAGGCTGAATTCATTTCCCTGTATATCCATTGATTGCCAGCTGAGAGCTGGATGCTGTCAACTTGCTTTAAAAAAAAAAAAATCCACTTCACTGGAATTGAGGTCCTTTGCCCACTGATAAATGGCGGCATGCCATCTTGGGCAACATTTTTGTTTTCCGCTTTTCTGGAGGAAAAACTCATCAGCAGATGGTGGCTGGTCATCAAGTCAATCATTGTCTTTGGATTTAATCAGACACATCTTTCTGATCCAGCTGAACTAAAACTACCTGTTATATTTCATTACTGTGTTGGCACAACCTCAGCTTTTAGATTATGAACTTAAGACATTCATGGACAAGTTTAAGCATGGTTTTGTCACCTTCTTCACTGAAGTGGATGTGTTTGTTAAATATTTATCAAGTCACTATGGTAGGCTTGGTCCCATAGGCATTGCTTGGGGGAGTGGAAGAAGGAGCTAATAATCTGGAAGATGACAGGGTACACACACTTAAGGAGGTAGCCACTGTTGCATTATTACATGAGCTCAGGGTTTTGGTGAAGATCGCCTTGGCCTAGTCTGATATGGCAGTTCTCAGCTGGTACTGCACCACATTACCAGAGAAGCTTTCAAAAAGGTGAATGCTCAGGTCCTGTCTTGGTCAGTCCAGGCTCCTATAACAAGAATATTGTGGACTGAGTGGCCTAAACAGCAATCATTTGCTCCTCAGAGTTCTGGAGGCAGGGAAGTCCATAACGAAGATGGTGGCAGATCTGATGTCTGGTGAGAGCCCATGTCTTGGTTTGTAGTTGGCTGTGTTCTCATTGTATCCTCATGTGGCAGAAAGCAGTGAGAGATGAGACAGAGAGAGACAGAGAGGGAGAGGGAGACAGAAAATGAATAAGATAGTAAGCACTTCTGTCTCTTATAAGGGCACTAATCCCGTTCGTGAGGACTTCACCCTCATGACTAATTACCTCCCAAAAGTCCTATCTAATGCCATCATGTTGGGAGTTAGGATTTTAACATATGAGCTTTAGGGGGACATAATGGCCCAGATGGTAAAGAATCTGCCTGCAATGCAGGAGACCTGGGCTCGATCCCTGGCTTGGGGACATCCCCTGGAGGAGGGCATGGAAACCCACTCCAGTATTCTTGCCTGGAGAATCCCCATGGACAGAGGAGCCTGGCGAGCTACAGTTCTTTGGTTTGCAAAGAGTCAGACACAACTGAACAACTAAAAACAATGAATAAACATTCAGTCTATAACAGGCCCCCATATTAGAAACCCTGATTCAGTGAAAATGAATCTGTGGAAGGGCCTGGGCACCAGTACTTGGAAAAGCTCCCCAAGTGATTCTAATGTACTCCTAAGACTGAGATCTGCTGGTCTAGGAGACAGATAAATAGGATTTTTTTGTTTGTTTGCTTTTTATGTTTAATTTCTAATCTGGATTTCATTACTCTCCAGATAGTTTTTTCTTCCCTACTCCAATAGCTCCTTGTACACATCTCACTGACAGCCTGAAACCTAGTCTCTCTAACTCAGTTACCTGTCAAGTTTATGATTAACCTCTCTGTCCAAAACTTTACTACCTTTCTTGTTCCATCTGACCTCAGTCTTGTGCTAAGTGAACTCTCGTCAACCAGAGAGTTAGGTGACTAAAACTGTTATTGTTGGCAACATCCTTCATGAACTAACTCAGAGCAAAATGAGGCAACCGCCTCCTAAGCCATGGACTACCTGGCCAGAGAATTGTACACCAGAGACATCTTGACTCTGGAAACGAGGATTAAGAAATGTCACAGGAATGTGAGAAGATGATGTTTTAGCCCAGCTTCTTTGCTCTTCCCCTTTAAGAGCCCCCCGACTCAGAGACAAGCTGGAGTTTGAGCTGAGGCTTGTCCCCGACTCACTTGCCTGTCACCTTCAGTAAGCCCTTGGTTTCTCACACACGCCGACTGTCAGAGTTCAGCTCTCTGCGGGGTGGACACACAAATCCTTTTGCCTCCCCTGGGACACTCCCTGGGACAACCTCTCTACTGATCTGTTCATTCCACTGGCCTGGTTGCCCCTCTGGGAGCAGAGTCAGGGTTCTAGTTATGCTTTTACTCCCAGAGCTTGGCACAGAGAAGATGTTCCACAAATGTTCGTTGAATGAAGGAGTGAAGGAAGGAGCTGGTGGATCTTAAGTAAGACACAGTAATCCGCTGCTCAGGAGTCTTTGTCTCCGGGCTCAGAAAGATGAGGGGAAGGAGAAGCGGTTGTGGTCTCCTGTTGCAGGAAGGGGGACCCTTTCCAGGGCCTGTGAGTGAGCTCTTGTCTAACACTTGGAAGTGAATTGTCTGAGCAGATGTATGTGCTGACAAACCAAGAGACTTTATTGGGGTGGGGAGTACCTGGGTGGAGAGCAGGAGGGTGAGGGAACGCAGGAGGACTGCTCTGCCGGTGACTTGAAGTCTTGGGTTTTATGCTGATGGGATTAGTTTCCAGGTAGTCTCTGGATGATCATTCTGTCTCACGGTCCTTCCTGGTGGCGCACACGTCACTCAGGGGAGATGAATTCCAGCAAGAAGTACTCTGGGAGGACATATAGACTGGCATCTCCTGTCTCCTTTTGACCTCTCCCAAATTCCTCTGGTTGGTGGTGGCTTGTTATTTTCATGCTCTTCACCAGCACCTCCTGTTCCAAGACATCTTGTGCAAGTGGTCACCGTGGTGCCTGGCTTGGGGTGGTGGGGTTGGCAGTGGTCTCAGTGTTTCCCCTCGCATCTCTCCCTTACCTTATAAGCATTCTGTGGAGCTACTGTTGATGTGAATGCCTCCCTCTGATGACTTTGAAGCCTTCTTAGGATAAAAGTACAAGGTAAATTCTAGGTACTCTCATGGACAATTGACCCTGGAGTAATACCTTTGTTCTCCCATTTTGTATCAAGACAGAGGTGAATTTTTATGAAATTAGAGCAGAAAGGATGCTGATACAATGAATCTGCTAATGTCATTTTAAAAAGCAGAGATGTTACTTTGCCAACAAAAGTCTGTATAGTCAAAGCTATGGTTTTTCCGGTAGTCATGTATGGATGTGAGAGTTGGATCATAAAGAAGGCTGAGTGCTAAAGAACTGATGCTTTTGAACTGTGGTACTGGAGAAGACTCTTGCAAGTCCCTTGGACTGCAAGGAGATTAAACCAGTCAATCCTAACTGAAATCAGCCTTGAATATTCATTGGAAGGACTGATGCTGAAGCTGAAGCTCCAGTACTTTGGTCACCTGATGTGAAGAGCCGATTCATTGGAAAAAACTGTAATGCTGGGAAAGATTTAAGGGAGGAGAAGGGGACAACAGAAGACAAGATGAGTGGATGGCGTCACATATTCAATGGACATGAGTTTTAGCAAACACAAGGAGATAGTGAAGGACAGGGAAGCCTGGCGTGCTGCAGTTTATGGGGTCACAGAGTTGGACATGACTTAGTTACTGAACAACAACAACAAAATGTCATTTAGATGACATGGCTGACTTTGAAAATAGCTTGGAACACAGCTAGGAGTCTTGAAACCTAGCAGGACCCTATTGGGCCTCACCCCACTCCCTACCTGTTCAGATCCTTTCTATGTCCCTCATTTCTTGTTTATAGGAAAGAGGCTTCATTCAACCACTGTGACCCTCCCTGAGTCACAAAGGACAAATTCAAGCAGTTGCTAATCAGCGAAGAAAGGGAGGGGACGCAGAAACATAGGAGGGGCAGTCAAGAAGCAACAGTGCAGTGCTGGGGCAGGGTCCTGGTTCTTCTTCAAAGGATACACAGAACAATGTGTGTCTTTTGTTCAGTCTCTCAGTTGTGTCTGACTCTTTGTGACCCCATGGACTGCAGCACACCAGATTTCCCTGTCCATCACCATCTCCTGGAGCTTGCTCAAACTCATGTCCGTTGAGCTGGTGATACCATCCAACCATCTCATCCTCTGTCATCCCCTTCTCCTTCTGCCCTCAATCTTTCCCAGCATCAGGGTCTTTTCTAATGAGTCAATTCTTCACATCAGGTGGTCAAAGTATTGGAACTTCAGCATCAGTCCTTCCAATGGATATTCAGGATTGATTTCCTTTAGGATGGACTGTTTGGATCTCCTTGCAGTCCCAAGGGACTCTCAAGAGTCTTCTCCAACACTCCAGTTCAAAATCACACATAACAATATGTCTTTGAATTCTGCAAGAACTAATGCCCCACCTAGGTGGAGACCAGGTGTTCAGGCAGAGCACAACACTTGTCTCTCAAGTATTGGCTTTTGAGCAGCCTACAGCTAAACCTGTTTGGCAACAGTCTGAGAAAGAAACAGACATCCAAGAGGGTAGCCACAAGGCCTCTGTCATGACCCAGGGTGGAGGCTGGGAGTCAGGGATCTCCCCACTGTCTTTCCATCCCACTGCCTTTGTTAACCTATAAGTCTTGTCTGTTTCCTTAAAATTCTTTTTTTCAAACCCTGTTTGCAAATGTATTCATTTGTTTGGAAATGGGGTCCAGGTGTGAGGAGTCTAGTAGTATTTCTAAGAGAATGTTTTAAACACTACTATTTCTGAAAGACTGGTGACTAGATCTCATTTACAGTGACAAATTAACTATTGATGTCTTTTTTTCCCTATAAATTAGTTTAACTATTTACAAGTGCCTCCCTCACTTTTTCTTCCCATAAACGTCAGTGTGATTAAAAATTAGCACTCAAAGCTCTAAACCACGGATAGTCTAGATTACAGTAAGGGTTCTGTTTCTCAGAAAACATGTGGGCTATTTAGATGCCACATGAACTTCTGAAATCAGTTTCATTTGTTTATTTGGGGTTTAGAACCCAGAGGGACCAGCCTTGTGCAATGATTTCTGTTCCCCGAGGCTGAGGCAGAAGGCCGACCTCCCTTGACCATTGCTGAGAAGAATATTGCCTTCTGCCTTGTATTTTTTTAGCAGGTTTTCTCCTTTGAGATCAACATGCCTTTTACAAATTTTTTCTGAGTGGGCAAACTAAGGCTTAAGGACATCAAAGGTCACCCTTCACACTGCTTTCTCTCTGTGGAGTAGGTCTTCCCCCAGGGTGCCTCTCTGTTTATTTTGGGGTGGGGGGAAAAGAGTTCAGACTGTTGTTAAGGAAATCGGTATCATTGAAAGGTGAATTAAATATTCCCCTCTTCTAAACTGCTCTGGGGAGAGAACAAAGGAAGATCACACGGTGGTGCAGACAAAGGTGCTTTTCTTCTGGAGTAGATGGTAACTGGGTAATAAGAAAGGCAGTTTTGTTAAAGAAGCAGGGCGTAACCGGCGACGCTGATTGCAGGCACCTAGAGAGAGCAGTGTGGTTAGAGGTGATGCGGTCCCCAAAGCACGAGGCTGGAGCCAGTATCTACCATCACTGCGCGTCGTGACTGCTGCCTTTAGAGAGGGGCGACTCTGCATGTCAGATCCTGAATGTAAATGAACATGAAGCTCTGCTGGAGAAAGCGCGCTCCTCTGCAGCCACAGCTGGGCGGCCACCGGAGAGTTTCCAGGCTAGACATGTTTTTCCCCAACATCTGTCAGCTTCGCTAAATCAGAGCTCCAAATGAACAGTGTAATACCCAAGATCATTATCTGGATTTGCGACACTCCCTCCCACTTCTCCCGGGAGGATTGAGGATTCAAAATGAAAAACAACATTTGTAAGGGATCAAGAGAGGGAGAGGATTTTCATCTTTATTATTATTACTACTACGAATATGTTTTCATTAACATGGTTTTAATAGTATGATAATGAGAGAAATGAAACATGCTCCCCCCCGACCTCCCCTCCCCAATCAATGTGCTCCCAGGTGCCTTTTGAACAAGGTACTGTATCTTCAACTCATTCAATCCAAGATAAACCTATTAATTAAGCTTTAGTCTACAGGTGCCATCTACACAGATGTAATTTTCTGCTCAGAGCTAACTGAAAACTTGCAGATGGGCTCTGGGCTTAGCACTTTTTTTTCACAACATGGCAAAGATGTGGTCTGTGCTCCAGGTACAAGAAGAGAGTTAATTCATTAATCAAGTCAACAAATATTTATTGGGTGCCTACTGGATGCTCAGAGAGGTGCTGGGGATGGAGACAATGCCTGGTGAGGAGAGAGCTTACACACGAAACAAGGAAACCTGACTCACGGCACAAGCTGCGTGGTCTGAGGACAGAGAGGAGCATCTGGAATCTGACAGTCCTGGTTTAGAAATCCAGTTCCATAGCTTGAGATGGCATGACCTTGAAGATTTTATTTCACATTGTAGACATCTAGTCTCTCTATATTAAAACAGGATGTTAATGTTTTTAAGGGCTTCCTGGGTGGCACTAGTGGTAAAGAACCTGCCTGCCGATGCAGAAGATTCAGGAAACATGGGTTCGATCCCTGAGTCAGGAAGATCCCTTGGAGAAGGAAATGACAACCCACTCCAGTATTCTTGCCTGGGAAATCCCGGGGACAGAGGAGCCTGGCGGGCTACAGTCCATGGGGTCACAAACATATTGTGGACACCTAGTTTCTCTCTATATAGATATGCTTTTTGAAAGTGAAAGTGAAGTCACTCAGTCATGTCCAACTCTTTGAGACCCCATAGATTGCAGCCTAAGAGGCTCTGTCCATGGGATTTCCAGGCAAGAATCCTGGAGTGGATTACCATTCCCTTCTCCAGGAGATCTTCCTGACCCAGGGATTGAACCTGGGTCTCCTGCATTGTAGGCAGACACTTTACCGTCTGAGACACCAGGGAAGTCTATGTGGAACCTAAATACGACACGTGTATCTTTATTTTTTTGTTCAAACTTTGTTGGATAGCTCACGTAATTTTTGAAAATTTTATTTTTAATTAGAGGATAATTACTTTACAATATTGTGATGGTTTCTGCCATACCTCAACATGAATCAGTTACAGGTATACATATGACCCCTCCTTCTTAAACCCCCCTCCCACCTCCCTCCCTATAGTTCCTCTGTATTAAAACAGGAAGTTAATACCTTTAAGATTGTTGCATTAGCAATAATATTTGTAGAGCACCTGCCCCAGCAGAGACACTTCAGGAATATTGTTATAAGAATATTACGTATATTAATATACATTATTATATTATGTATATATATTATAATTTAGCCCTTAATAAAAGTTATGCAAATGCTCAGAGACTGAAGCAAAACAATGCAAGTCAGAAGAATGGGGAAATGTTCTAACTAAGGTAGAACTTAGAATTGACAGAATCAGATTGTTAGAAGGGAACCTAGAGGTGAATGGGTCCAAATGACTCATTCTACCAATGCAGAAACAGGCTCAGACACTGACTTGCTTGAGCTAGTCAGTGAATCAGGAGTGGGGGCCAGACTGACTACACCCTAGGCTTTGCTTTGGGAGCTAGTGTTATATAATGTGGTTTCTCAAACCAATGGCATGCTAGGATATTGTGTGAGCTTTTAATAAAATAGGCTTTCCAGATGCAAACTTTATGTTTCGGATGGACAAACAACAATGTCCTACTGTATAACACAGTGAACTATATTCAGTATTCTATGATAAACTATAATGGAAAAGAATATTTTAAAAAATGTATGTCAATGGGATGAGGGTGAAAGAGGAGAGTGAAAAAGCTGACTTCAAACTCAACATTCAGAAAACTAAGATTATGGCATCCAGTCCCATCACTTCATGGCAAATAGATGGGGAAAAAGTGGAAACAGTGACAGGCTTTCTTGTTTGGGGCTCCAAAATCACTGCAGATGGTGACTGCAGTCATGAAATTAAGGCACTTGCTCTTTGGGAGAAAAGCTATGACAAACCTAGACATCATATTAAAAAACAGAGACATCATTTTGCCAATAAAGGTCCGTAGAGTCAACGCTATTGCTTTTCCAGTGGTCATGTATGGATGTGAAAGTTGGAACATAAAGAAGGCTGAGCACCAAAGAACTGATGCTTTTGGACTGTGGTGCTGGAGAAGACTTTTGAGAGTTCTTTGGATGGCAAGCAGACCAAGCCAGTCAATCCTAAAGGAAATCAACCTTGAATATTCAAAGGAAGGACTGATGCTGAAGCTGAAGCACCAAAATTTTGGCCACCTATGCAAAGAGCCACACTCCAGTACTCTTGCCTGGAGAATCCCATGGACAGAGGAGCCTGGTGGGCTACAGCCCATGAGGTCGCTGAGAGTTGGACACGACTGAGAGACTTCACTTTCACTTTTCACTTTCATGCATTGGAGAAGGAAATGGCAACCCACTCCAGTATTCTTGCCTGGAGAATCCCAGGGACGGGGGAGCCTGGTGGGCTGCCATCTATGGGGTCACACAGAGTCAGACACGACTGAAGTGACTTAGCAGCAGCAGCAGCATGCAAAGAGCCAACTCACTGGCAAAGACTCTGATGTTGGGAAAGATTGAGGGCAGGAGAAGAAGTGGGCAACAGAGGATGAAATGGTTGGATGGCATCATAGACTCAGTGGACATGAGTTTGAGCAAGCTCTGGGAGATGGTGAAGGACAGGGAAGCCCAGCATGCTGTAGTCCATGGGGTCAAAAAAAGCCGGACATGACTTAGCAACTGAAAAACCACCACAATATGTATGTATATCTGAATCACTTTGCTATATTATGCAGAAATTAACACAACATTGTAAGTCAACTGTATGTCACTAAAATTTGTTTTAAAAATTAATTAAAATATTCTTTCAAGAGTCTGATTCAGGAAGACTGGAGTGAGGCCCTGAAATATATTTTCTCAGTGTGTTCCTGGCTTGCAGATCAACCCACTGCTAGAGCAGAAGGAACACTCAGCTAACTGAAAACTTCAGTCCTAGCGTCAGTGACTGTGACTGTCTGACTGTGTGCTGTGTGACTCAGGGAAACCAACCTTTCTATTCTTAATTGTCTCATCTACCTCTTTAAGGGGTTGTCCTGGTTGAGATTCTGGTGTGAATGAAAAATGTTGCCTTCCCATAAACAAGGGATGTCATAGCCATTAGCCACTATCACTGCCCTGACACTGAGCCTGAGGGAACTCAGGAAGGAAACCAACAGCATGCCTGCCATCTGACCCTTAGACCCTGCAACCTATTAACTAATGTTTCATAGAACACATTTGGCAAAACACTGTTCTAGAAAACAGGGAGTCATTATTTTATAAGGTTTGTATTCAGTGTTAGAGAACTTATAGAGGAATTTGGGGAAGTGATCATTAGGAAGAACAATTTAGAAGAGCCAAAAATGAGCTAAAATATCTCAACGTAGAGAAGAGAAGCCTTAAGCAATGCATTTTTAGTTATATGACTTCGTACATATAATGAGGACATGATTGATTGTTCTTCATATTTGCTGAGAATCAAGCCAAGAGGAATGGGCTTAAGAGTTAGGCTAGAGATTCAGGAGGAAGAGAATGGAAATCTTTCTGATAAAAGATGTAAACTAGAATACTTTATCTTGGGAAATCATGTAATTGCCAGCATCTCTTTTATTTCATGTAGTAAAATTAGAGGACAGCCTAGATATTGTGTTGTGTATTAGTCACTCAGTTGTGTCTGACTCTTTTGCGACCCCACGGACTGTAGCCCCCCAGGCTCCTCTGTTCATAGGATTTCCCAGGCAAGGATACTGGAGTGGGTTGCCATTCCCTTCTCCAAGCCTAGAATTTGGATTGACCAAAAAGTTTATTCTGGTTTTCCATAAATGGTATGAATGAACTTCTTTGCCAGTGCAATAGCAATGCAAATTCCCTGTATTTTCTTCTCTGTCCTTGACATTTGGGGATCCATGTACTTACATGGGACCCAGAGAGCACCCTGGCCATTGAAGCCAAGATCCAGCAGTTTACAGAATCCCAGATTTGAGAAGAATCCAACATCTGGTCCAACTTCCCACCAAAGCAGGAGTATTTTCTGCAACACTCCTGTCCCATGGCCTACAGAAACATCCTGGGAACAACTCCAGTGCCTGGGAAACATTACTTTCCTAGGCAGTGCATTTCATTATGGATAGCTTAAATTCTGAGGAAACTCTCCCTCACCAGGAACCAAAATAGGTTTCATTGCATCTTATGCATTTCAGACCTAGTCACTGGTGTTGGAGAGCCACAGATACGCTTGTTGCTTTTTTCTTTGTGATGACCATTCAGATGTTTGGAGACAAGTATCACATCTGCACTAATTCTTCTGTAAGACAAATAGTCCATGTCCTTTAGCCATTTCTCCTAATAGTCTCTAGAACCTTCACCATTCATCCAGAGAATAAGAGCTGATCATCACAAACTATGGCTGGGTTATGATCTCTTTGGATCTGGGCAGAGACCTCCCACAGAGATGCCATGTGTGTGGGGTGAGCCCCCAGGACAAGACGGAGCTTTCAAACCAGTCCAGCATGCCTAGAGTGCCGGGCTGGCAGATACACGGGATCAAGAGGTCAGACAAAGAGACCCATCCAGTGTAAGATGTTGATGAGTTTGGTATGATAATGGACTCTTAGGAAAGGGCATGATGGGAAGATGTTAGGAATTAGAAGGAGTTGGATCTATAATTTTTCTAGGTCACTGAGTGCGATAGCCAAAGCTGCGTTGTCAACTATATTAATAGGGGAAGATGTGAAGATGCAGGAGATGTCACAGCAGCCTCCTGTATCGTGTCTTCAGCAGTCCTACCATTGTTACTGGGGACACGGAGGCGGTTTCCAGGGGTACTGTGTTTGGAAGTACATGTGAGGAATCCTTGTGGGAGTGGGCAGGGGTGGCTCAAAGAAATACTGTTCGTGACTCTTACAGGGATCACTCCCACTCCACAGACCTCACCATGCTGGAAACATGAGCCAGATTGTTATTTATTTGTTCAGTTCTTGCCTTGTTCCAATAAAGAATTGCATTAGTCAGTTTTTCTTATTCAGCAATCATGTCACCCAGTTAACAAAAATACTTTTTTCCCCCACACTACTGAGTTCTTCCTCAACATTGCAGTAAATTCTTTGAGCCTAAATGTAAGATTTTACATTTGTCTCAGCTATATTTAATTTTATTTGTATGACCTTATTGATATTTTTAAGATAGTTTTTTTTTTTTTTTCTGAAGTGCTATGTTTTCCTCTTTTTTTGGCACATGTTCACTTTTGATAAATAAGCCTTCTGTTTCTTCCTCGAAGCCATGGAACAGGCCCACTAGGGAGAGTTTGCAACATGCTTCTAGAGACTTCTCTTGAGTGAGACCCCGGCCTTTTAATCAACTCTTTGAATTAAATGGTCTGCTTGCCATTCATTCACAGAGTAGGACTATTTTTCAGTGTGTATTTCCCTACCTTGTTCACAGGGAAATCAAGAAAGATTATTGAAATATTTTACTTAATTCAAGATACATTATTTTGCACTTTGATTTTCTTCATCTTCTTCTTTTTTTTTTTTTTTTTTTTTCATTCTCTCTGATATTCATGGGACTTTGGGCTTGATAGAAAACCAAAAGTGTATTTTACAGAAAAAACCCTTGCTGCCTTTGGGTGATGTAGGTCTTGCTCTCCCAGTCACAGGTATGCCGATCAATTCATTGTGTAAAAAGCAACGACAGCCTTTTACAAGCATTGGGTTCAAACCCTTTAAGCAGTTTACAAGGCCTTAACTCGCTGACTCAGCTTTCAAGTCTCGTCTTTCTAGGTTTTCCCCTCATGCTCCGGTTATCTTTAGTAGGTTGCCCTCTCTAAACTTCTGGCGACTGACACCTTGCCTACACTTCCTGGACACTCTTCCCCCATCATTTTATCTGACTGCCTGCTACTCATCCTTTGGCTTAGCTCTAACTCGAGGATGCCACTCTTGATCTCTCAAGGTTGGACTAGGTGTCTTTCCCACATTCTCCTTCCCGTCCAGGGCTCACCCGTATGGTGGCACCTGCCACTCGGGTGACCTTGCCTGTGGACTTCTCCCACATGGACTGAACTCCTTGAAAGTACAGACTGTGTCTGGTGAGTAGCAGACTTTCAGAGAATCAATTAAAAACTCCAGACTGTGAGCTCCTAGGGCACCAAGCACCGAGTATTCTGAAAGATCTCAAGGTCCTTTGCCAGTATTTGGAGCTTGGCCTTCTGCACGTCATTGTCTTTCCTGGGCTTCAGGTTCTTTATCTGTGAAATGAAAGAGATATCGAAGGCTTTAGGCTGACACAAAGAGCTTTCGACTGGAAACAAGGGGCTCTGACCTGGATCTGCAGAGAGACTTGGGAAGGCACTTAACCCATTCATTCTCAGCATCTCAGTTTCTTTGTTAGATGAAGAGGCTGAACTCCATGCCACGGAAGAGCGTGGAGGGGGAGACAAACAAGTCACTTCATACCCGTTTTCTTATTTACAAATTCCTCCTTACTGGGCAGCACCCTGGTGAGGGCTAAGTGAGTTAACCTTAGTAAGGAGGGGAGAAAATAAAAATATATTGAAAACCCACTCTGCGTTAAGCGCATTCATAATGTCATAGCACTTTATCCTCGCCACCACCCACACGTAGGTTTTATAAATCTCCCTTTTATAGAAGGAGGAAATAGTTCAAGGTCAGGCGTCTGTGAATGGCAGGGCTGGCTTCCCAAGGTGACTGCAAAGCCCAGCCTGTCCCATTTCGCTCTGCAGCTCCTTCTTTGTTCAGCGCTCAGCACGGGGCCTGGCGTGACATCTCTGCGCCTTTCCAGGTCGGCCTGCTTGGAGGAGCTGCTCCGCCCCGGGAAGGAGCTGTGGCTAACAGGAGGCTCTCAGGCCTGCACGCGGAGCGAGGTCTGGCCGGGACCGGCTGCTGCCATCGGCCTGGCTGGCGAGGAGCCCGGTTCGCGTTCTCTCTCCGGAGCTGGGAGGAACCGGCACAGAGGCGTCCAGGCTGCGTGCACGGTTTATAAAACGCCGGCAGGAGCGCCGTCCTGGGACCGCAGTCATTTATCTGCACTTTTTCCTTGTAAAATGTTACTGACTGTTTTACACCAAGGGCAGTTTATCCTGAATGGGATGTACAGGCATTCAATTCACCTCTACTTTTTGCCAACTCGGCGCTTTTCCCCTCCTCCTTGCCTCGGAAGTTATATATGGTTCTGAGAGAGGGAGCCATTTCCCATCTGAGGGGGGCAAAAAAAAAAAAAAAAAAAAGAGCTGACGGCTTTAAAGAGAAACCTTCCATCATAGGAAAGAACATTTGGTTGGAGAGACAATGCCATTGTTTTTAAAAATGGAATCCTGCTTCCAGGGGTGTTACATTCTTCTCAAATTGACCCCATTTCCGGTCGATGCTGAGACCCTTCCTGAGGTGATCCATATCTGTGTACTTCGTGAGGGGGCCGGGGGGAGATGGAGGAGAGATGTCATCAAGTCCGCTTTTTAAACAGGAAAAGGGAATCTCAACAAGCGGTGAAATCGAGATTTTCCTGGCTGTCCGGTGGTTAAGAGTCTGTACTGCCGATGCAGCGGTGGCTGGTTCAATTCCTGGTTAGAGATATAAGGTCATAGATGCCCTGCAGGGTGGGCAAAAGATTTAAATAAATAAGTAAATAAATAAATAAAATGAATATGAGGAGGGAAGTTTTAGAAAGAAAAACTACTAAAGTTAAAAAAAAAAAAAAAAGGTGAAATCACTTAAGACCACAAGGGACGTCTGCGGGGGCAAACGGGGGTTCATCAGGGAGAGACAGAGAGGGAGCACCCCCAAAGCAGGTGTTCCCCCTCTTGCCCCCGCTCACTTACCTCAGGAACTTCTCCCCCAGTTCATTAGACTAGTACTGTGCTTGGTCTGCCGATGAGGAGAGAGTTTCTGTGACATTAGTGATGGGCTGAAAGTCACACACTTCCTTACTGCAAAGCGAGTCTCAAGCCTAAACCTTGTCCACACTCTCCAGCTGCTTTCATTTGTACCCACTACTCGCTTGCCCCGGCTTTCCCAGAGAATCTAAATATAATGGATTGCTGCTGCGGAATGCCCGGATATTTTAATTTATGGAGAAGGATAATGGGGTTCAGGTGAATGCCCTCTTTTGTAGATTCTTTTTGGAATGAGACCTCGCTTTATTGTTCTTTCACTTCCCGTTAGCTCTAGCTAAAGTGATTCCATGATGACATATAAACCCAAACATGAGTAATTGATGGCAGCCTCAGGAGCTTGAGCAGGATAAAACCAGACTGACTAGAATCTCCAGGGTGAAGAATTAACATTTATTGGTTTAGTGAAATGAATTTATGTCCCAATAAAGCCAGTTACGGACTAGACAGTGATTTAATGAGGTGCCTTCTGTAAAAAGAGCGAAAATGAACTTCTGGGCCTGGGTTAGATGCTAACCGATATGGCACCTACCAAACTGGTTTTCCAGAAATATTCACAAATGTATTCTACTTCCTAAGTCCATGAAATTTGTGTTTAACCCATTGTGTCTATAGAGTTGAAGATTGGAGGGGTATCACATCAGCCTCTCTAAACTCATCAACAGTATATTTGCTCACCATCAGGACTTTTGAGCTCTTTTGGAAGCTTGAAGAAGGAAGATGAGGACAAATGCCACCATAAAAAAAAAAAAAAAGGAAAAGAAATAAAAGAAATACTGAATCTGTAGATGCATGACAACCTTTAAGTCTAGAGGATTCTTGCTGTGGGTCTGTCAGGCGAAGGGGAAGAGGGGGAGCAGAGGGCTGAAGATCTGAGGTGCCTTCTCTGGGGTGGGCAATGGGCAGAGGAGGAAGTCCTTGGTTGCGATCCCTGGGCCGCTGGACACTGTGCATGCACCTTTGCAAGCCACGTTGATCCCTGCCTTCCACTGACCTCTTTGCTTTTTTGTGAGTAGAGATGAGGGCTTGTTCTTTTTTTCTTTAATTTTATTTATTTTGGTTGTGCTGGGTCTTTGTTGTGCACGGGCTTTTCTCTAGTTGCGGTGAGTGGGGGCCACTCTCTAGTTGCGGTGCGTGGGCTTCCCAGGGCAGTAGCTTCTCTTGTTGAGGAGCACAGTCTCTAGGGCACTCGAGCCTCAGCAGTTGCAGCACGTGGGCTCAGCAGTTGTGGCTCCCGGCTCGAGAGCACAGGCTCAGTAGCTATAGCACACGGGCTTAGCTGCTCCGCGGCATGTGGGATCATCCTGGACAAGGGATGGGACCTGTGTCTTATGCGTTGGCAGGCGGATTCTTTACCACAGAGCAACCAGGGAAGCCCAGGACTTATTATTATTATTTTTTTATGATCAAGTTCTCAGGGCAAAAACCTCAGCATTATTTCGAGTCTTTATTTTGTATCCCATATTGAATCCATCAGGAAATCCCTTAGGCTCACCTTCCAAGATAGGATTTAGGCCCTTCATAGCATAGCTGCCTTGCTCATCGGGTCACTTGAATGGCCTTCTAGCTGGCCTTTCTGCTCCTATTCCTGATTCTCCTTCCCCACCCCGACACAGACATTTACAATCTGATCTTAACACAGCAGCTGGAGGGAGATGCTTTGAGAAGTAAAGTCGGATCCTGCCTCCTCTCTATTCCAGTCTGCCAATGACTTTCCACAGCACCCAGAATAAAGCAAAAGCCACCATAATGCCCTGCGAAGGCCTGCCCAGCCAGGTCCTCTCCCCGCCACCCTGCTTTCTGACCACCTCTCCATCCCCACCCACCAGGTCTGGCTCTTTCTGCTACAGCCTCTGGCAGCTTCTCAAAGGCACCCGGCGTGCTCTGCTTTAGCGCTTCTCCTTGAATCACGCTTCTCTCAAATATCCACATGGCTTGTTCCCTTTCCGACTTCACATTTTTGCTCTCACCTTTTCTACTGACGTCTACTGTGATGACCGTATTCACACTGTAACCCCTCCTAGCCCCTTAAGTACCATTGATCCTCCAGCTCCATCTCTGCTTTTTTTCTAGAACACATTACTTTTTGATGTGGTATCAAACTCACTCATCTATTATATATTTTTGTTATTTTCTGACTCTCCATTTGAACATAAGCTCTGCAAGGGTTGTGATCTGACTGTTTTGTTTAGGATGGTGTCTGACATAGTATCTGCTTGTTGGATGAATGAATGGATAAGAAATCTGCTGAATGCCATCCTCAGTCAGTCAGTCAGTTCAGTCGCTCAGTCATGTCTGATTCTTTGTGGCCCCATGAACCACACCACGCCAGGCCTCCCTGTCCATCACCAACTCCCGGAGTCCACCCAAATCCATGTCCATTGAGTTGGTGATGCCATCCAACCATCTCATCCTCTGTCGTCCCTTTCTCCTCCTGCCTTCAATCTTTCCCAGCATCAGGGTCTTTTCCAATGAGTCAGCTCTTCGCATCAGGTGGCCAAAGTATTGGAGTTTCAGCTTCAACATCAGTCCTTCCAATGAACACCCAGGACTGATCTCCTTTAGGATAGACTGATTGGATCTCCTTGCAGTCCAAGGGACTCTCAAAAGTCTTCTTCAACACCACACTTCAAAAGCACCAATTTTTTGGCACTCAGCTTTCTTTATAGTCCAACTCTCACATCCATACATGACCACCGGAAAAACCATAGCCTTGACTATACAGACCTTTGTTGGCAAAGTAATGTCTCTGATCTTTAATGTGCTATCTAAGTGGGTCATAACTTTCCTTCCAAGGAGTAAGCATCTTTTAATTTCATGGCTGCAATCACCATCTGCAGTGATTTTGGAGCCCAGAAAAATAAAGTCTGCCACTGTTTCCACTGTTTCCCTATCTATTTGCCATGAAGTGATGGGACCTGATGCCATGATCTTAGTTTTCTCAATATTGAGCTTTAAGCCAACTTTTTCACTCTCCTCTTTCACTTTCATCAAAAGCTTTTCATCATTAGTTTTTCTTCACTTTCTGCCATAAGGGTGGTGTCATCTGCATATCTGAGGTTATTGATATTTCTCCAGGCAATCTCAATTCCAGCTTGTGCTTCATCCAGCCCAGGATTTCTCGTGATGTACTCTGCATATAAGTTAAATAAGCAAGGTGACAATATACAGCCTTGACATACTCCTTTTCCTATTTGAAACCAGTCTGTTGTTCCATATCCAGTTCTAACTGTTGCTTCCTGACCTGCATTCAGGTTTCTCAGGAGGCAGGTCATGTGGTCTGGTAACCCCATCTCTTTCAGAATTTTCTACAGTTTATTGTGATCCATACAGTGAAAGGCTTTGGCATAGTCAATAAAGCAGAGATAGATGTTTTTCTGGAACTCTCTTGCTTTTTTGATGATCCAGCAGATATTGGCAATTTGATCTCTGGTTCCTCTGCCTTTTCTAATACCTGCTTGAACTTCTGGAAGTTTACAGTTCACGTACTGCTGAAGCCTGGCTTGGAGAATTTTGTGCATTACTTCACTAGTGTGTGAGATGAGTGCAATTGTGTGGTAGTTTGAGCATTCTTTGGCATTGCCTTTCTTTGGGATTAGGATGAAAACTGACCTTTTCCAGTCCTGTGGCCACGGTTGAGTCTTCCAAATTTGCTGACATATTGAGTGCAGCACTTTCACAGCATCATCTTTCAGGATTTGAAATAGCTCAGCTGGAATTCCATCACCTCCACTAACTTTGTTCGTAATGATGCTTCCTAAGGCCCACTTGACTTTGCATTCCAGGATGTCTGGCTCTAGGGGAGTGATCACACCATCGTGATTATCTGGATCATGAAGATCTTTTTTGTATAGTTCTTCTGTGTATTCTTGCCACCGCTTCTTAATATCTTCTACTTCTGTTAGGTCCCTACAATTTCTGTCCTTTATTGAGCCCATCTTTGCATGAAATATTCCCTTGGTATCTCTAATCTTCTTGAAGAGATCTCTAGTCTTTCCCATTCTATTGTTTTCCTCTGTTTCTTTGCATTGATCAAAAGCCATTCTAAAATAGATTTAATACTGACGTGAGAAGCAGGGATAAATTAATTTATTTTCACCGTCTGATATTTTTTGCAGCTTGATTTTCATTCTTTGCTTGGCTTTTAACTCTGGCAACTCATATTGAATTGCAAGGAGGCTGTATTTTCTGTGACGTTTTGAGATCTTGTGCAAAAGAATTACACTTAGATGAAGAGGATTTTTAATTGAATAATTGCCTTTAAATCCTATCTTGGTGGGTCACATGAGAAATTTTGAAATTTGAAATGAAGTGGAATAACATTAGGAAAAATGCACCCTTTTATAATGTTGCTAATGACACTGACAAAATATTTGAACGCCCACTGGGTGCAGAGCACTGGGGGGAAAAAAACCACATTAAATGTGTGGCACACACATCTGTGCTGCTGTGAGGCCAGATGTTCTAGTTGTGGGAGTTTTATGCTTCCAGTAGTTCCAAACAGGGCTGTCAGATTTTGTGCATTTAAATTAACTTTTTGAGGAGTAGTGTAGAAAGCGGTCAACAGCCAAAGCAGAGAGCAGACTGGTTGAAGCAGAAATATCCTGCAGTACTTGGCATGCTTGTTTCTTTTATTATACTTTATCAGGCCGAATGTAGACCATAGTTGTCAACCTAATTCACATATGTATAGCACCATGCAGCTTACAAAGCACTTGCTGAAATTGGATCATCTCAAGTGTATAGTCTCTGGGAACAGATTTGCCAAAACCATTGTCTTTCCAAATGCAGTCACTATGCAGTTCGGTCTTGCAGACCCAGAGATGAATGGTTCAATGTCATGTTGGTGATGAGTAGTCCCCAGGAGAAGCCCACGCCTATGGGGATGGTGCCAGAGAGTCAGATGCATGATGCAGTATTGAGCGCATATGTTAGTCTCTCAGCTGTGTCTAACTCTTTGTGACCCTATGGACTATTGCCCCCCCAAGCACTCCTGTCCATGGGATTCTGTAGGTGAGAATTGGGGAGTGGGTTGCCATTTCCTTCTCCAGGGGATATTCCCAATCCAGGGATCAAACCTGGGTCTTCCACATCACAGGCAGATTCTTTACCATCTGAGCCACCAGGGAAGCCCAGTTGAGAGCATAGACTCCACCACTATGCTGCCTGTAGTGGAATAGGGGCTTGCCTCATACTTGCTGTAGTTCTTGGTGCCTCAGTGTCATCATCTGTAAAATGGGGTTAATAATAGCCATGCCTTCCAGGGCTCCTATAACAATTAAATGAGTTTATAAATGCCAAGTGTTTAGAGCAATTCCTGGCCCATGGGAGGCCTCCCATGCATGTCAGCTCTTAGTTTCACTGGACGTAAAATGATTTTTTAGTTAGAGTGTTAGGAAATTTCTTCTTGGAGTCCTTCCCTTGGATATATAATTTTTAACATTGTTGAGGAATAGAACCTATGAGAATCAGATGAAAAGTATAGGCCCTTTCTCCAAAACAGCAGTTAAATTCACCAATATACTCAATTATGCCTATAATTCTGCTGCTGCTGCTGCTGCTAAGTCACTTCAGTCGTGTCCGACTCTGTGTGACCCCATAGACGGCAGCCCACCAGGCTCCGCCATCCCTGGGATTCTCCAGGCAAGAACACTGGAGTGGGTTGCCATTTCCTTCTCCAATGCATGAAAGTGAAAAGTGAAAGTGAAGTTGCTCAGTTGTGTCCAACTCTTCACGACCCCATGGACTGCAGCCTACCAGGCTCCTCCGTCCATGGAATTTTCTAGGCAAGAGTACTGGAGTGGGTTGCCATTGTTTTCTCCATTTGCCTATAATATAGGGGGTTTATAGATTCCTGGAGCTTCCCTGGTGGCTCAGTGGTAAAGAATCAGCCTGTAATGCAGGAGCTGCAGGAGACTTGGGTTTAATCCCTGAGTTGGGAAGATCCCCTGGAGAAGGAAATGGCAACCCACTACACTATCCTTACCTGGGAAATCCATGGACAGAGGAGCCTGGCAGGCTAGAGTCCATAGGGTTGCAAAGTGATGGACACGACTGAAGTGATTTAGCACGCATGCATGCACATAGATTCCTGAGGTCCATGTCAAGAATCTCCAGGTTAGAGTATTCAGTTTCCAGATTAAATTGTCCCTGGCTGAACAAACCATCCTATTAAGCTACCAATGCCTGTGTCCATGCAGGTATGAGCTATGTGACCCCTCATACCTAGAAGGGCTTCCAGAGTATTGCCCCCACCCTCCAGGGATATGCCGGAGCAGCTTGGAGTATTAATAGATGGAGGAGACAGAGGCAAGGGATAAGTGTCACCAAAGAGCAGCTTTCCCAGCATAATCACCCTCCTGGGACGCTCTCCTCACCACCTTCCAGCTGCCTTGCTCTCCTTGGGAGCCAGGAAAAGCCTGACACTGTCTCCCCTTCTGCCTTCTCCCACGTTCAGTCAGTCATTTATCCCTGGGGTCAGCCAGGTGCTGAGAAGCCCCGAGAGGGAGTGTGACATCTTCGTGAAAATGAAGATCTGAGCACAGCGTAGCAGGGGCTGGAGAGTGATCTGATGGAGTTACACTCCAGAGAGTAGAGCCGTCATTGGTCGTCAATATATCTATTTCAAAACACAATCAAAACACAGTCTCCAGGTATCCCAACTTCCCAGAGAGATGAAAAAGAATCTTTCAGTGCGAAAGCTTGTTACATCTCAAAGAAAGCATTCGGGTGCTTCCCAAGGACATAGGGGGAATTCAGAGTCACAGAGCTACACAATATGGGATGTCTTTGACGTCTTCTCCCATCACTGCTGGAGGAGCCTTGAGATTTCTGCTGTGCATCCCTTCCACTTCTGCCGCTTCCGAGGGTGGGACGGGGTGGTGTGTGATGGGCAGTGTTTGGCTTGCAGAGGTAGCAGCCCTGTCATTTGGACCCAGATCCTCTCTGTAAAGGAAAATTCTGATTCTCCATATTTTCTCAGCTACTCAAAGAGGATAATAAAAGCTTTCTCCCCCCGCCCCACCCCGCTCCTCTTGGGGACTTGGTGAAGATTAATTAGATGCTGCCGATGAAGTGTTTTAAGCTCTGGCAGAAGAAGGTGCTAAGCATTATTTCTAAAGTTAACTTCTTTAACCCATTCTATGAAGTAGGGATCTGCACTCTTGAACTGGAGTCTGGGTAGATAAAATCTATTGTCCAAAGTAAAAGTGAAGCTGAGTGGCAGTGGTCATGGGACTTTAATGATGGAAATAGTGATGGATTTAATCCACTGGATCCCTGGGTTGGGAAGATCTCCTGGAGGAGGAAATGGCAACCCACTCCACTGTTCTTGCCTGGAAAAATCCCATGGACAGAGGAACCTAGCAGACTAGAGTCCATGGGGTCACAAAACAGTGGAACATGACTGAGCATGCATTTTTATACTGCTCATGGGGTTCTCATATCTCATAAACTCAGATATGCAGATGACACCACCCTTATGGCAGAAAGTGAAGAGGAACTAAAGAGCCTCTTGATGAAAGTGGAAGAGGAGAGTGAAAGAGTTGGTTTAAAATTCAACATTCAGAAAAATAAGGTCATGGCATCTGGTCCCATCACTTCATGGAAAATAGATGGGGAAATAGTGGAAACAATGACAGACTTAAATTTTTGGGGCTCCAAAATCACTACAGATGGTGATTGCAGCCATGAAATTAAAAGACACTTGCTCCTTGGAAGAAAAGTTATGACCAACCTAGACAGCATATTAAAAAGCAGAGATGTTTCTTTACCAACAAAAGTCTGTCTAGTCAAAGCTATGGTTTTTCCAGGAGTCATGTGTGGATGTGAGAGTTGGACCTTAAAGAAAGCTGAGCGCAGAAGAACTGATGCTTTTGAATTGTGGTGTTGGAGAAGACTCTTGAGCGTCCCTTGGACTGCAAGGAGTTTCAACCAGTCAATCCTAAAGGAAATCAGGCCTAGATATTCATTGGAAGGACTGATGCTGAAGCTGAAACTCCAATACTTTGGCCACCTGATATGAAGAACTGACTCAGTGGAAAAGACCCTGATGCTGGGAAAGATTGAAGGCAGGAGGAGAAGGGGACGACAGAGGATGAGATGGTTGGAAGACATCACTGATTTGATGGATATGAGTTTGCATAAACTCTTGGAGTTGGTGATGGACAGGGAAGCCTAGTGTGATTAAGTCCATGGGGTTGCAGAGTCAGACACAAGTGAGCAACTGAACAGCAAGACTGCGTGTGTTTTGATCCATTTACTTCAAATGGGGTATGTTGATAAACTGTGCATGCTGGTTGAACAAACCTGTGGGAGAGAGGCAGATCTGGCTCCGGGTCAGAGGCAGCAGAGCTCTGGCTGAGATTTCTTGTCTCAGGGGTTGGTGAGGAAGGGAAGGGGGGTCATGACTGAGACAACAAATGGAAGTTTCTGCCTGACTTCCTGCAAGGCAGAGGGACAGATGGAAACACCCTGGCTCAGAAAAGTCAACTCTTCTTCTTGGTCAGGCCATGTGTCCAAACCCAGAAGTAAGCTTGTGGTTGGAGCAACGACACCCTAAGTTTTCCCAGGGTGTGGTGAGTCCTGGTGTGAGAAACCTCTTCTCCTGAGAGCCTTCTTGGGTGTCTTATACACTTCCAGAGAGAAGCATAATTGGATATCTCTTCTAAACAGGGAACAAAGTCTTGAATCAAGAAAATTTTCATGTATTCATTGAATAAATATTTACTGAGCATCTACAGTTAGTCACACTTTTAAGTGCTGGGGATACAGTTGTGATCAAGATAATCAAGGTCCCGGTTCCCTGGGAACTTACATTCTAGCAGGTGAGATAGTTAATACACAAGTCAAATTCCCCTGTTTGTCTATACTGGAATGTAAGTTCTACAAGGGCAAGGTTTTTAAATTTTTAAAAAATCTGTTTTATTCATTGCTGTATTCTCAGCACTTGGAATAGGACCTACTAGCTAGATATTAGATGCTCAATAAGTATTTGCTAACTAAGGGAACAAAAAAGGTAATTTCAAAGAGTGGTAAGTACAATGGAGGAAGTGTACTGTCAAAGTGTAGGTGGGAGATGAAGACAGGGCAGAGGTGGAAGAAGTAAGGTCTTATAGGCTTTGGTAAGAGTCTGGGTAGGAGCAGTGGGTTTTAAGCACAGGAAATGTACAGTTTATTTTATTTATTTATTTCCTCCAGCAGTACCGTGGAGCATGTGGGATCTTAGTTCCCCAACCAGGGATCAAACATCTGTCTCCTGCATCCCTGCATTGAAAGCAAAGAGTCTTAACCATTGGACCACCAGGGAAATCCCTAGTTTATATTTTAAAAAGACCTTTGGAGTACTGGTAGAGAAAGAACAGGAAGCAGGGAGAGAGGAGAGGCAGGGAAACCAGTTAGAAAGCTGTTTTGGTGGTGGAGACCACAGGTAGCGATGGCTGGTCCCAGGTAGATAGCTAGGGATGTGGTAGGAAGCAGTTGGGGTCCAGATGTGTTTTGGAGGTTGAACCGGTGGTATTTGTTTGTGAACTGAGTGTGGGAATGAGGCAAAGGGAAGAGTCAGGGATGACTCTGGGGGTTTTACTTCTGTGAGTATATAGATGATGGTGCCATTAACTAAGGGATGAATGTGGAAGCTTCTGGAATGCTGGCCCCAGAGGTGGATGAGATTGGGCAAGGTGGGAGTAGGAGAGCCCTGAAATTGGTTCTTCTGAGATGTGTATTGAGCTCCTGAGGCATTTTGGTCAGACATATAGAGGAGTAGCAGGAGAAGGATTGGGTGTACACATCCAAGGGCTGCGAAAGATCTAAACGTTGGAATCATACAATTTTTTTTTTCAGCTTTGTTGAGATATAATTGACAAAATTGTAAGATATTTATAGTGTACACTGTGATGATTTAATATAGGTATACTTTGTGAGAGGATTCCTCCCATTATTAATTGACATATCTGTCACCTTATTTGTTTGTTAATTTATTTGTTTTTGTGAGAACAGTTAAGTTCTATTCTGTTAGCAAATTTCGATTATAGAGTATAGTGTTATCAATCACAGTCACCATGCTTTACCCTAGATCCTCAGACTTTATTCCTCTTATAGCTGAAAGTTTATACCCTTTTACTGACTTCTCCTTATTTTCCCCACCTCTGGCCCCTGGCAATCTTTTTTCTACTCTTTTTACAGTTTGACTTTTTATTTAAATTCCACATGTATGTGCTACTATGAAGTATTTGTTTTTGTCTATATATCACTTAGCATAATATCCTCAAGTTCATTCCACATTGTTATAAATGGCAGAATTTCCTTCTTTCTTATGGTTGAATTGTATCCCATTACATACATACATATATATGCATACACACACACAGACACCAAATCTTAGGTTGTTTCCATATCTTGGTTGTTTTGAATAATGCTTCAGTGAACATGGGCATGCAGATATCTCATTAAGAATCTGTCTTCATTTCATTTGGATATATACCCACAGGTGAGATTTCTGGATAATATGGTTGTTCAATTTTTATTTTTGGAGGAATCCACATACTCTTTTCCATAGTGGCTATACCAATTTACATTCCCATCAACAGTGTACAAGGGTTCCCCTTTCTCCACATTCTTACCAACATTTGCTATTTTTGTCTTTTTTACCGACACTCATTCTAACAGGTGTGAGGTGACTGTGGTTTTTGACTTGCATTTCCCTGATGGTTAGTGATGTTGAGCCACTTTTCATTATCCATTGGCCATTTGAATATGTTCTTGGAAAACATGTCTAGTTCCTCTGCTCAGGTTTTAATTGGGTTGTTGGAGTTTCCTTACTTTTGAGTTGTATGAGATTTATACCCTTTGGATATTAACTCCTTATCAGATATATAATTTGTATATAGTTTTTCCCATGTTATAGGTTACTTTTCCAATTGTTGATGGTTCCCTTTGCTGTCCAGGAAATTTTTAGTTTATGTAATCCCACTTGTTGATTTTTGCTTAAGCTGCTTTTTTTCTTTTGACATCAAATCCAAAAGAAAAAATAAAATCACTGTTAAGACCAAAGTCAAGGAAATACCCCCTATGTTTTCTTCTAGAAGTTCTATGGTTCCAGACCTTACACTCCAGTCTTTAACCCATTCTGAGTTGATTTTTGTGTATGGTATAAGGTAGGGGTCCAGTTTCCTTCTTTTGCATATGATGTCTAATTTTCCCAAGATCTTTACTGAAAAGACTTTCCTCCCCCCATTGTATAGTCTTGGTTCTTTTGTTATCAATTAGTTCACTCTTAAAGTATGAGTTTAATTCTGGGCTCTCGTTCTGTCCCATTGGTATATGGTCTGTTTTATGCTAATATCGTACTGTTACGACTACTATAGCATTGTAATACAGTTTGGAATCAGAAGGTGAGATGTTTCCAGCTTTGTTCTTCTTTCTCAAGGTTGCTTTGACTATTACTTTTTTATTTGTGATTCCATACAAATGTTAAGATTATTTATGTGAAACATGCCATTAGAATTTTGATAGGAATTGCCTTGAATTTGTAGATTGCTTTGGGTATTATGAATATTTTAGCAATGCTAATTATTCCAATCCATGACCACAGAATATCTTTCCATTTATTTGTGTCTTCTTCAATTTCTTTCATCAATGTCTTATTGTTTGTTTCCTTGGTTAAATTTGTTTCTAAGTGTTTTATTCCTTTTGATGCAACTGTAAGTGAGACTATTTCCTTTTACCATATAGAAATATGGCTGATTTTTGAATATTAATTTTTTTATTGTGGAACTTCACTGAATTCATTTACTAGTTCTAACAGATTTTTTTTTTGTTTTGTTTTTGTGATGTCTTTAAGCCTTTCTATGCATAATACCAGGCCATCAGCAAATAGAGACAATTTTACTTCTTCCTTTCCAATTTGGATGCCTTTTATTTGTTTTTCTTGTTTAATTGCCCTGACTAGGCCTTTCATTACTATGTTGAACAAGAGTTGAGAGAATGGGTATCCTTGTCTTGTTCTTGATTTTAGAAGAAAAGCTTTCGGCTTTCTTCCATTAAATATGATGTGAATTTGTCATATATGGTCTTTATTATGCTGAGGTATGGGCTTCCCAGGTGGCTCAGTGGTAAAGAATCCACCCACCAAAGCAGGAGACCCAGGAGATGAGAATTCAATCTCCTCTGGGTTGGGAAGAGCCCATGGAGGAGGAATTGGCAACTGGCTCCACTATTCTTGCCTGGAGAATCCCATGAACAGAGGCGCCTGACAGACTATGGTCCATGGGGTCGCAGAGAGCTGGACATGATTGAGGACCGCATGCCTGCATGCTGAGGTACATTCCCTCTATACCTGGTTTGTTTGGAGAAAAAATTATTGAACTTGAATTTTGTTAGATGCTCTTTCTGCGACTGTCGAGATGCTGACATAATTTGTATCCTTTATTAATATGTTTTATCACAGTATTGATTTGCAGATGTTGAGCCATCCTTGCATCCTTAGAATAAATCCCACTTAATCCTTGTATTTGACTCTTTTAATGTATTGTTGAATTCATCTTGCTCATATTTTGTTGAGGGTTTTTTACATCTATATTCATCAAGGATATTGGCCTGTCACTTTTTTTGTGTAGTGTCCTTGTCTGGTTTTGTTGTTTGGATAATGCTGGTCTCATAAAATGAATTTGGAAATTTCCCTCCTCTTCTGTTTTTGAAAGAGCTTGAGAATTGATGTTAATTCTTTATTAAATGTTTGGTTGGTACATCTGGTTTGGAATTTTCTTTGTTGGGAGGTATTTTTTTCTTTCTTTATTTCTTTCATCTTATTTTATTGAGACCAAGCTTTACATGAGATTGGTTGGTTTATTGGTTTATTCTTGGTTGGTTTCTCTAAAAGTTTGTCTATTTTGTTTACCTTTTTTTTAAGCTTTTACTTTCATTGATCTTTTTTTAGATTCTTTTTTTAGACACTAAAGGACATTAGAACTCCTTTAGGGATTTTTAAACCAAAGAGATTAACTTGCTGTTTCTGCTTTTAAAAGACAAGGTATCTTTTCTCTAAGAAGAAACTTATAAAAAGCCTGCCATAAAAGATAATTGTTCTCCTGACTCCAAGTCCAGATCTTCTATATTTGGTGTACTTTTCCATGCTTGTCCAGATATGCTTACAAAGGCAACAAAATATGTCTCACTCCAACCCACTGGTGGATTGATATCAGAAATTGCTCAGGTAGAAATTCATTCCTTTGATTTTATATTTCATTATTCATAAAAAACAAAGCCCATGGGAGAAAAGCACAGTAGGATATTTTTAAGCCCCACTAATTCTTAAGACTTTAATGAGACCAAGTTTACATTCTTTCTTTGGAGTCATTTTTGTTGGGTAGACCTCCTCTGGAACTGGATCATGAAGATTACAAGGGTGAGAAACGGGACAGGGTCTAGGGAGAAGCTCCAGTGAGAAGAGAGGGCCTTATATGTTGTTTCAGTGAGGCCTATTGAATTGTACCGTGTGGGCATTTTTCCTAGATTTGCCTGTCTCGTACCATCTATGGACATTTTCAGTGCCTTAACTTCCTGTTGGTTTTGACAAATTTTGATAAGATACTATGTCTTCCTACTTCTGCTTCTGGGAAATATTGCATGTTTCTTTGAGAGGGGGATCATTCAGAAAGGCCTGAGTCTCCTTCCAGGTGAGACATTCATAAAGGCTGGATAGATCCCTCCACCCTGCTACCCTCTTACTCCCCAGTCCAGACATAATCAGGCGGACTACCAGCAAGAGCAAATCATGGTTCTTCTCGGTTAACTGCAAACCACCAGCAATCCCCTAAGCTCCGCCAGGTGGCTTTGCACACTGTGAGTTGGAAAGAAATCTTCCCCAGGAAATAATTGCCAAGCAGGTGGTCACCCTGCCCTGCTAACATTCCCTGAGAGCCAATGAAAGCTGCAAGCATTTTCCTCAGTGTATGTATGTCCACAAAAATTGTGTGCTGTTTTCAGAAGCCAGTGGAACCCTTGAAATACTATCTCTAAAACCTCTAGGGTGCATGGAGGCCAGATTAAGACTCCCTGAAGGAAGCTGGACCCTATAGGCCATCAATGTCTTGAAGGCCTTGGTGATTGCTACCAACCTAGCCTATCGAAGCCTCACAAACCAGACCAACATAGACCTCAGAAAACAGTGACTGAATATGCAAAGTCGTCCACTTCTTCCCTGACCTTCAGTTTCCTCAACCACAAAATAGGGGAAATAATAACAACCCCTACTTAGCTCAAGGGGTTATTGTGGTCATCAAATTGTTTTTAAGTAGTTACATATTAATCAAGAATGAAAAATCCAAATGCCTCTCAGGGTGGGGGTGAGGGGAGGTAACATAAATCTGTTGCTTAGGGCCAGATGTAAACAATAGAGAATGGTGAGGTCCGTGGCGCACTGACACATGCATCGTGTGAAATTCAAATTCTGTGAAAAACTGTGCAGCCTTAGAGAACATCTGCGGGCTGAATTTGGCTTTGGGCCGCAAGTTTTAGATTTCCAAAAAATGTAAAATAGGGCATTCTATTAACTGATGTGTGTGTGTGGGGGGGGTTGGGGTGGGGCTCCAGATGGGACCATCAAGGCCTATTTTTTAGGTTTATGTGCCTAGCCTAGGACACTGATAATTTAGTATGCTTTGGAGGGGCTTCTCTTTCAAATATCTCCCTCTTAGGCCTTCAGAGAACTGAAATTTTAGCCCTAGGGTGTAGGGATTGGGGGGAGTGGAAACAGTGATGATTAAGAGTTTAATGGTTCTCATTAAAATGCAAATATGTTATCTATAATGGAAAACCTATTGATTCTCTTCTGGCTGTTAACACTTAAGCATCTTAAGACAGTAATCAAAAACCTCTGTAAATTGTCATTATACCCTTTTAACTTTAATATTGCTGTTTGATTACCTACTGTGTATGCGAGACCCTACTAGGGGCTGGGATTAGGTACATGAATACAGCCCAGTCCTGCTTTCAGAGGCTTTTGATTGCAAGGCCCAAGGTGGTGCTTTGTTGCTTGTTACAGGATACCTGGTACCCCCACAGTGTCTGGAAAGTAGTGGGAACTTAAGACACAAGCGGAACCCAGGCACTGTCATAGCCCTGTGACTTGCATGACAAATGCCAAGAGTGAGATGTAGTGGGGTCTCTGAGTTTATCAGGAAAGCTCTAGGAGGGAGAGGAGACTGGGGAGGTGGATACAGGTTGAGGGAGAGCAGGGGGTGAAGATTGATGGAGAAAGAGGGGATCCTGCTGGGAATCCCTTTCCCTAGTGGATCTGGGAAGCTTGAGCGGTGTAGACCCCAGGAGATGAGGATGTCAATGAGCAGGGAGAGCTGGGGAAGGACTGGAGCTGGGGGGCCAGGTGGGGCAGAGCTGATGGCAGGATGGCTCTAGGGACCCACTGGGGTTGGCGGTGGCCCCTGAGAAGGCTCTGCTGTGGGGGCAGGCGGGCAGGCCAGGCTGTTAGCGGGCTCCTAGCCTGCGAGGGCTTCCCACGAGGTCTTCCTAGGTGCGCACAGAGCCACACACGCCTGGTGTCCCAGGCGGGCCTGGACTCTGTGATGTCTGCCGCTGGCTTCATGAGAAAGCTCCTTGGGTAGGAGTTAGACACCTTTCCCAAGCCCTTTCCCTTTTTCCTGGCACTTGGAGAAAAAGGTTATCTTCTAATCCTCTTCCAGACTTCAGTGATAATTTTAATAACTGCAGGCTTTTATATTGGCTATTTGCTCCTGATAACAGAGCTGTTAATTGCATCTCTTATCAACGGCCGTTAGAGCAAAATGGTCTGAGAGTGAAGACAGGGGTTTCAGGTGTGACTTGGACTCCCTCCCAGGCTGGGCACCTTGACTTCGTTTCAGGTCAGGACATCCTGTTAGATCCTGGGAGCGAGGCTGTAAGCTTGATTCTTATCTGTGCGCAGCCTTAGTGGTTCTTCCTGGTGGCTGCAGTCTCAATGACGACATTTCAGCCTTGTCTCCTTCTGTTTCAACCTGCAGGACGAGAGGCTTGGGTATTTGCAGTTACTCCACAAGCCTGATGTTTTCACATGGGGGCCTACTGAGTGATTTCCTTCTTCTTTAGTCTTTAGAAGCCTTGACTTGCTCATTTAAAAAATGAGAGCAATCACATCTAATTGATAAGTTGCTGTGAGGAAGTGTGGTATGGTTGAAAGATCATGGATTTCGGAGTCAGATGGACAAAGCCTGTAATTCTTCTCTCCCATTTACCACATTACTCTGTACTCTTGGGTTATTAACAAGATCTCAGTTTTCCTCAACTGGAAAATTCACATCATTGTGATGACCTTCATTTGGCACATACAAGCTTGGATGTACAAGCTTGTACATGCACAAGCACACTCCTTTTCTTCCCCATCCATATGGCACATCCAAGTCTCAGCTCCTTATGGACATGTAAGGAAGACTCACCATGGTGTTTTATCTCTCACCTTCCCTGGGCTCTCAAAACACTACAGAACTTGGCGGATCTCCCGTTCTCTACTTACCGTTAGCTTTTCTTGCAAAATGACCACTCCTCTCTCTCTCATCCCACTCTTTCAAGAAGTTGGCCTCCAACACCAAGAGGTGTTGGGAGGAAAGCAATCTGATTAAATTGATTCATATCAATGTGCTAAGAAATGATCCACCTCTCGGCTTCATAGGAGTATTTGCATTTTCTAATGGAATTCCTATTCAATGGCAGAATCACCTTGGTAAGATTTCTGGCCGGAGGACAGAGGAAAGTATAGAATTTCAGGCATTATGGATGAGGCAATGGTGTTAAGATTGGAAAGGTGTTGAGGTTGGTCAATTAGACAGCCCCCTCATTGCCTGCAGTGTCCTGCACCTAAATCTGCCGCTGGGCAGGATATGAACACAGAGCATAACTATTTGAGAGCTAAATCTAGAGGGAGATGCTATCTGTCTGCATCCAAGTGCAATTCATTCAAAGATCTGAAGGATTAAGTTCTGGCCTGCTGTTAAAATTATTGTTTAAAATTTGCATGGCCCATTTTATTTTCAGAGTTCTTTTTATTCATTAATTAGTTATTCATTTATTTAATGCAGTTTTTAATTGTGTGCTTATTCCATCTTGCAAAGGTGGAATTATTCAGAGGAACATTTAAAAGAAATTAACAGTATGACAGGGCTTATAATTGTGCTTTAATCTTAAATTAATATCCCTCCCGTTTTCACGTTACCAGGACAATTATCCCGAATGGTACCAGAAGCAGGAAATTATGTATTGCCCTATATATGGCGTTCCCTCCCGGAGAGCACACCATTTATCACGGCTTTTTAATCTCCTCCGTGTGCAATGGAAGATAAAACATCTCCACAATATTTCAGGGTTTGGAGAAGATTAAAGCCCTACCAACACTGTGTTTGTCTCCCCCAGTTCCTCTGCTGTATCTAACTGGGTCAGCGTTTCGGTGGGTTTAGATGTACCTGCAGGCCTCCCTCGTGGCTCAGTGATAAAGAGCCCGCCAGCCAATGCAGGAGACTCGGGTCTGATCTCTGGGTAGGGAAGATTCCCAGGAGTAGGAAATGGCAACCAGCTCTAGTATTCGCCTGGGAAATGCCATGGACAGAGCAGCCTGGTGGGCTACAGTCCATGGGGTAGCAAGAGTCAGACATGACTTGGCAACTAACAACAACAACAAGATATACTTGTAGGAATGTGGTTGCCTATAGGGGGTTTCTGGGGACCCTCTGAAAAAGTCACATAAATAAGCCCAGGAAGAAAAACTGGAAGCATGTAGGTTTCTCTTAATATTTTCTTCTCCCGTAACTTCTTTATCAGTGCTAAAAAAATGTGCCTGTGACATTGGCTGAATTAGAGTAAAGAGGTCAAAGCCGGCATGTAGATCCTTGGACTGATTGTGGATTTCCTTTTTCTTAGGAAAGAGGCCCTCACTATAGGCTCTAGCCCTCAAATGGAAGAGCTGCACCTACCTTGCCTACTCTCAAAGGAGGCTTGAGAAAGATGCACTGAGACCCTGGAGAACAGTCTACTGGAAACTGTCTTCATCAGAGACCTCCAGAGAAACAGAACCAATAGTGTAAACCAATATAAATAGGAACCATATAAACCAGTATTTATATAAATTGGCTCATACCATTGTGGGAGCTGTCAAGTCCAAAGTCTGTAGGGCAGTCTATATATTCAAAAAAGAGTCTGAAGTTTGTCAGCCCAAGGCAGAATTTCTGTTTCAGTCTAGAGGCAGAATTTCTTCTTTTAGGGGAAACCTCAAGTCTTTGCTCTTAAGCCATTCAACTGATTGGATATGGCCCACCCATATGGAGGTTAATCTGCTTTTACCTTATGTCAACTAATTATGACAAATGATCTCAGCCAAAAGTCTAAGTGGTAAAAGTCAACTGATTGTAAATGTTAATCATATCTTTAAAAAAATTTTCCAGTAACACCCTGGTGAGCATTTGACCTAACAACTAAGCATCATAACCCAGCCAAGTTGGCACATAGAACTGACCAGTACCGAGAACCAAGCACCTTGCTCATTGTGGGGTCTGCAGTGCCTTCCTCACATGACAAGCAGGGAACTCCAAAACTGCGGTCACCCTGACTATACCCGGTGAGCTTGTGTAGTTGGCGGTTTCCTGCATCAAACTGATTCCCTCCTTTGGAGAAAAGCTCGGCGTGGCCCCTTTGCAGGAGGGCCAGGGTTTCTTTCTGTGTGCCTTTTCTCTCTCTTTGGCATCACTGCCTCTCTTCCTAACTCAACATTCCTGACCTCTCACACAGGGGCAAGGGCATTTCCACAACAGCAGTTTTGAAAGTAACAGTCTTTTATCTGCATGTGATATACATCCAGAAAAATGTACAAACCCTAAGAGCGCAGCTTGGTGAGTTTTCCCCTTCACGGATCCAGTCCCAGACCCAAAAACAGGGCATTCTCGGTCCTCAGAAGCCCCCCTTGTGTTCCACTCTGGTCACGACCCCTGACCCTTGAGGGCAACCTCTATACTGACCTGTAGCAACATACATGAATTTAACCTTTGCATTCCATATAAGGAGACAGCACAGCACGTCTCCTTGCACCATGGCCTCATTTCTTGTGGGGAAATACCATGATGGGAAATGCTCTGGGTGCCCGTCCTCCTCTTTCATCTCTCCTTGCACACCACAAAGCCGGCAGCTCCATTGCACACGGGACATTGTGCCAGAGACTGTGGACACACACAGTTGCCTAGAGGATGTTGCAGAGAGCAGCCGATGGGGACACCAGAAAGCGGCCCTGGAGCCTCGGAACTGGCTTCAGCCCCGAGTCTGACCTCTCCCAAGTGCCCCCTCCAAGTGTGGGCGGCCCTCCTGACCTGCCTGGTGGAGAAAGGGAGCCGGCGGTGCTCTCTCAAGCTTTTCTTTCCTGGCTGGGACCTTCTGACCCACTGTTCTTGCCTCTCAGAGCCCTCCTGGCTGTTTGTCTGTTTCCTGAGAGCCTAGGACTAAACAAGGACAGCTTGCTGGTAGTAAGTGCTGTGGATGGTAAAAATTTACTGCACCACCTCCCTGATATGGTGCTTGTATCTTAAAAACATCATCGGGTGCAGGGCGGCCCTGCTCTGGGAGCATGACCCGTGGGGCCTGTTTGCTTCCCTCTCCTTCAGTGGCTTCTTCCCTTCACCAGACCCCTAAAGAGGCTATCACCCAATGTTGAGTCCGCGTGTCCCTCTCTTTATGACACTGCTCTTGATCATTCATATTAGTTCCTTCCACACCTCCAAGAACTCCTGATGCCTGCATTGTCAGAGGACCTTTCCCTCCTGGGATCTTGCCCAAGCGAGACTCCTGTTCCTAAAATGCCTCTTTTCTTCCCTCACCCATCATCACTGCTGTGCCGCTCTCCTAGCCCACCTCTCCACAACCCACCCGTCTCTTCATTCTACCTGCGAGATGCCCATGTGTCTGGGCCATTTTTCTGGTCCTCTTGCCATTAGCCTCATCCCCTCCCTTTTCACCTCTATCTGGGCTGTTGAAAATGCGGCCCTTATTGCCTCAAAGCTCTCTGTACCCATAGTCCCTCCATCATCACTGGATGTGCTGTTTAGTCAGCCTTCCATCGCTGCTCAGAGCCTCTGGGACAAAGCTGCCCTTGTTGGCGGGGCATCCAAGGCCGCTGTGGCTTGTCCCCAGGAACTCATCTCAGCAGAGATCCTGTGGTTTCCACAGGCACCCTCAGCCCCAGCTCAGCCTTTGCCTCTCTTGCTGCTTTCACTGCTGCTGCCTCTGGGACAAAACGTTCCAGCAGTGGATGGATGAGTGGGATCACGGAGACCAAGCTCTTCATCTCATGGAGTGTCTTGGGACCTCATGCCTATCACACAGCCCCTCGGCTTGGGGAGCCTTTCCTGATGTCCCCTGACGGAAGTGATCTTTCCCATCTTGAACTCCATGGCATTTATCACCCGTGCAGATCTTACCTTACTCAGAACTAATTTTATATCTGAGTGTTTAACCTCCCTGTGTTTGACAGTCACGCTCCCCTCACCCACCAAAGACATCCATGTCCTAATCCCTGGGTTGGACTGTGGTGTTACAAGGCAAAGGGGAATGAGAGCTGCAGATGGAATTGAGATTCTTCATCAGTTGATCTTGAGATGATGAGATAATCTTGGCTTAGTCACATGAGCTCGGTGTAATCACAAGGATCCTTAAAAGTAAAAGTGAAGTCCCTCGGTCGTGTCTGACTCTTTGCGACCCCATGGACTGGAGACTGCCAGGCTCCTCTGTCCTTGGGATTCTCCAGACAAGAATACTGGAACCGGTTGCCATTTTCTATTCCAGGGGATATGTCTGACCCAGGGATTGAACCTGCATCTCCTGTGTCTCCTGCATTGACAGGCAGATTCTCTACCACTGTGCCATCTGGGAGAGCTTGCAGACAGCCTCTAGAAGCTGAAAAGGTAAGGACACGGATACTCCAGAAGGGAACCCAGCCCTGATAACACCTTTGATTTCAGCCCAGTGTGATCTGCCTTAGAATTATAAGACAATAAATTTGTGTTGTTAATACCATCAACAGAAAACTAATGCGCTCCCAGCTAACATTTGAGCACAGAGGGCAGGGACAGTCCTTATGCTTCTTCACGTGTCCCGTGCAGTGTAGACACTGCCTCATGTGCGTTGCGGGCTCCGCAAATGTGTGCTCTGTGGCTGCAGACAAGTTCCAGGAAACTGAGGGGCACAGAGCCAGCCTCTGTCCTTCCTGTCACCCCCTCAGAGCCCAGGGGTGCCCTCCTGGGCTCTCATCCCGGCCCCGCATTACCAACGTTTTCTGTGCCCCGTTCCTGATCTTACATAATTTCTATTAATAGATAATATTTTAAGATTGAACACTTCCTGGGAATATTTAGACGTAAAAGAGTAGCCCTAGAGCTATAAACACATCCACACCCAAAAGCATTAAGCCATAATGGTGGAAGAAGTAGGCTGTGAACCAGCTTACTTGTCTGTGGCCTTGAACCAGCTTCCTATGGGGTTGTTGGTTCTCCTTGCCCATTTCTACTCTGATGGACAAGAAATCAGAAGATGTGTGTCCTAAACTTGGTTTCTCTACCAACTTCCCAGGTATCTTTAGAGGAATCACTTAAATCTTCCTGACCCTGAGGAGCAGGTTAATAAGCTCTCCCTTCCTCACAGGCCATCTCCTGATTGACCACTTCCAGTTTACCTTGATTCATGGACCTAACATTCCAGGTTCCTATGCAATATTGCTGTTTACAGCATCAGACTTTACTTCCATCACCAGCCACATCCACAGCTGGGCATTGTTTTTGCTTTGGCTCAACCTCTTCATTCTCTATGGGGCTATTTCTCCACTCTTCTCCAGTAGCATAGAGTACCTACTGACCTGGGGAGTTTATCTTTCTTTCTTTATTTTTTTTTCCCTTTTTTGGGGAGTTTATCTTTCAAGGTCATATCTTTTTGCCTTTTCATGGGGTTCTCAAGGCAAGAGTACTGAAGTGGTTTGCCATTCCCTTCTCCAGTGGACCACATTTTTGTCAGAACTCTCCACCATGACCTATCCATCTTGGGTGGCCCTACATGGCATGGCTCAGAGTTTCATTGAGTTAGACAGGGCTGTGGTACAAGTGATCAGTTTGGTTAGTTTGGTTAGTTTTCTGTAATTCTGGTTTTCATTCTGTCTGTCCTCTGATGGATAAGGATAAGAGGTTTGTGGAAGTTTCCTGATGGGAGAAACTGGCTGTGGGGGAATCTGGGTCTTACTCTGATGGTCTCAAAGAAAAGCAATGCCAAGGAATGCTCAAACTACTGCACAATTGCACTCATCTCACACACTAGCAAAGTAATGCTCAAAATTCTCTAAGTCAGGCTTCAACAGTACGTGAACCGTATACTACCAGATGTTCAAGCTGGTTTTAGAAAAGGCAGAGGAACCAGAGATCAAATTGCCAATATCCGCTGGATCATCAAAAAAGCAAGAGAGTTCCAGAAAAACATCTATTTCTGCTTTGTTGACTATGCCAAAGCCTTTGACTCTGTGAATCACCACAAACTGAGGAAAATTCTGAAAGAGATGGGGTTACCAGACCACCTGACCTGACTTGTGAGAAATCTATATGCAGGTCAGGAAGCAACAGTTAGAACTAGACATGGAACAACAGACTGGTTCCAAATAGGAAAAGGAGTACGTCAAGGCTGTATATTGTCACCCTGCTTATTTAACTTATATGCAGAGTACATCATGAGAAACACTGGGCTGGAAGAAGCACAAGCTGGAATCAAGATTGCTGGGAGAAATATCAATAACCTCAGATATGCAGATGACACCACCCTTATGGCAGAAAATGAAGAAGAACTAAACAGCCTCTTGATGAAAGTGAAAGAGGAGAGTGAAAAAGTTGGCTTAATGCTCAATATTGAGAAAGCTAAGATTGTGGCATCTAGTCCCATCACTTCATGGCAAATAGATGGGGAAACAGTGGAAACAGTGGCAGACTTTATTTTTTGGGCTCCAAAATCACTGCAGATGGTGACTGCAGCCATGAAATTAATACTTGCTCCTTGGAGGAAAAGCTATGACAAACCTAGACAGCATATTAAAAAGCAGAGACATTACTTTACTAACAAAGGTCCACCTAGTCAAAGCTATGGTTTTCCCAGGAGTCATGTATGGATGTGAGAGTTGGACTATAAAGAAAGCTGAGTGCTGAAGAATTGATGCTTTTGAAGTGTGGTATTGGAGAAGACTCTTGGGAGTCCTTTGGACTGCAAGGAGATCAAATTGGTCAATCCTAATGGAAATGAGTCTTGAATATTCATTGGAAGGACCTGTGCTGAAGCTGAAACTCCAATCCTTTGGCCACCTGATGTGAAGAACTGACTCACTGGAAAAGACCCTGATGCTGGGAAAGATTGAAGGCAGGAGGAGAAGGGGACAACAGAGGATGAGATGGTTGGATGGCACCACCAAATGGATGGACATGCGTTTGAGCAACTTCTGGGAGTTGGCGATGGACAGGGAAGTCTGGTTTGCTGCAGTTCAGAGGGTCTCAAAGCGTTGGACACAACTGAGTGACTGAACTGAACGTCACAGGCTGTAGCACCAGGCCGTCTCAAGAAATGGAGTGAGGGCTGACACTGCTCAGAAATTCAGCAAGTGAGTCAGTGAGTCCAGAATGTACCCCCCTATTTGTTTTAATATAAAAACAACATTCAGGGCTTCCCTGGTGGCTCAGTGGTAAACAATCCACCTTTTATTGTAGACATGGGTTTGATCCCTGCTCTGGGAAGATTCCACATGCTGAGGAGCAACTAAGCCTGTGTGCCACAACTTTTGAGCCTGTGCTTGAGAGCCCGGGAGCGGCAACTGCTGAAGCTGTCATGCCCAGAGCCTCTCTCTGCAACAAGAAAAGCCACAGCAATGAGAAGCCCATGCACTGCAGCAGAGAGTAGCCCCTGCTCTTTGCAACTACAGAAAAGCCTGCCCATCAGTGAAGACCCAGCACAGCCAAAATAAATAAATAGATGAATAAATAAAGTAATATTTACATGGACACAACTGGAAGACACACATTTATCCTGAGGCTTTCTACACTCCTGGCACTTTGAGGTCAAGAACGCTTCAGTCTAGGTGCTTAGTTTGCCTACCTTGCGTCCATTTTAAATGCTGTTGTATTCAAACTTGGACACATTCCACACCCACTGTCTCGTCTGCTGCCTCTCTGGGCAGGGCCAGCCCTCCCTCACGAGGTGGCCGGAGGTACAGCCAGCGGGGGCTCAGGCTGCTGGTCCTGATCTCATTTACACTTTCTTGTACTCCAACTGTGGGATCAGGCGGGTGAAGAGAACTCAGAGCTGGCCACCCAGACATTCAGCAGGTGAGATGTTGCCCCTCTTGTACAACCCCATTTCCCCCTTTTCCTAGCATGGGGTTAGTTCCTGACCATCTTGCATCACAGTCTGGTACAAGGGGCTCTGGTACCTCATCTGCAGTGTGGAGCAATGGCACTTCCCTTTCTGCTCAGACACACCTGTGTCCTGCAGCGGCAGGGGCTGTGAAAGGACTCTGTGGGTCTCCAGTTCTGCCATCAGCCAGCTGGCAATGCTAAGCAGCTTCCCTCACCTGTCTGAGTTAACCAGTCCGCAATTAAAAAGATGGGCTTGGAGCAGGTGAACTTGGAAAATGGGGCAACCAAGACCCCTCCTGGAATTCTTTAAGGACTCCCATCTCCATCAGGAGGAAGCCCAGTCTTCTCACTGTGGTTCACAGAGCCTTTTGTGTGGTCTGGTTTGTCTTTACTTGGAGGACTTCTCAGTCTCCTTCTCAGATTCCAACTTCTGGTGGTAATGAATGCGTTGCAGTTCCCAGAACATGCCGTAGTCTCTCTTATTCTCAGAATCTGCAGTCTTAGCCGTGCATTTCCTATGCCCTTTCCTGCCTCTCTGCCCCTTTAATTCTTACATACTTTGGGGGGCTCAGCTAACATCTCACTTCCTGAAGTAGTCTTTCTGACCCCACTCACTCAGATCCTGTTAGGAGCTATTTTCCTGCAAGCCATGGACACTCTGCCTTTATTTCTATTTTGACACAATTCTAATAGCCTGCTTACTTGTCTGAACCCTGGCCACCCCGCCATTTCTGTAGGCTTCTCCAAGGCAAGATCTGTGATTCGTTCCTTGTGGAATCCCCAGTGCCTAGATGTGTTCTGGCCAATATTGTTAGCCACTGGCCCTTTGTGGCTACTGAGTGCTTGAAATGTGGGTACTCTGAATTGAGATGTGCTAGAAGTATAAGGCAGACACTGAGTTTCGAAGATTTTAGTACAAAAAATGAAAAATAGTTGTATAGTCTTCATAACTTTTTTTAATATTGATTACTTGTTGGGAAAGATTGAAGGCAAACGGAGAAGGGGACAACAGAGGATGAGATGCTTCGATAGTGCCACCGACTCAGTGGATGTGAATTTGAGCAAGCTCCAGGAGATACTGGAGGACAGAGGAGCCTGGCCGGCTACAGTCCATGGGGTTGCAAAGAGTCAGACACAACTCAGCAACTGAACAAGGACAACAGCAGCAAGGACAGCACTTGTTGGAATGATAAGACTTACGTACTGAGTTAAATAAAACATATTCCTAACATTAATTTCACTTGTATTTTTTTTTACTTCTTTGGCTACTAGAAAATTTACAATCACATATGAGGCTTTGCATTTGTGAGTTGTATCATGTCTCCTTTGAAGTGTGCTGGCCTTAGAGTTGATAGCCTGGCACATGGGTTGAGTGAATGAATTGGCACATGGGTGAGTGAATGAATTGGTGGATAGGTCTATGGGAAAGGGAAAGGGTGGGTGACTGTTTTCCAACCTCAGCCTTAGCTTATGTTGCTGGAAGAGCTGACTTTTTCAGGCGTGACCCCGTGGCCTTCTCGTGTTGACTGCTCTGAGTTGGGCAGTCTTCCAACAGGCCTCCATCTCCAAGGAATGGGGAAAACTGGGGTGAGATATGTTGCCTAGAGTCTATGGGCTCGGTCCTGCAGGCACATAGTACATCTCGCCCACATCTTCAGTCATAAAATATTCACTTGACACCCTCAAGTGGGAACAGGACAGATGCTCATTTTGAAAAATCGCAGTGCCCTTCAATAACCATCAGGGGCATTTCGCTCTCATTAGCAGTGGATGAGGACACTTCTCTTACTGGAAACTTCTCATTTTATGTTATCTTGATGTCGTAATTAAGATGTGTTGATTGATTTGGAAATTTTCCAAGGCTCTGTACCCTTGCAGGACGAAGACCTGTTTTCTTAAAGACTATCTGTAGCTTTTTTGTGTGTAGTGTGTATAGAACTTTGATTTTTTTCCCTCCCTCTGTACTGTGTGGGGGTGATTGTGATTGTAAAGCCAGATTGGGAAGTGGAGTTGAGTAGACCATGCTTGTCACTGTGTGGAGTCTTTGAACTCTGATTTCTTTGGGAAGATTTAGTGACTGCTTGGAACAACTGTGAGTACAGTGAGAACACAGTCTTCTGAGGTGCAAGGCTCTAACTGGGCACAGAAATGCTTGAGTCTGGCTGACATTCTGAAAGCCATATTCTTGGAACACAGAAGATTCAGGTTCTTATAATCACAGCCAGCGTTTACATAGTGCATTTATAATTTCAAAGCACTTCTACATGTAGTACCTCATTTGGTCCTTACATTTTATTGATGCCTGTTAAACAAATCTCTGATTGAATTGCCTGTACTTAGTGGCTTTGATTTCTTTCTTCTCACTATTAAATGTCCTTAATCATGCTTTCAAGGCCCACTACTCTGTTAAAACTGTGCTGTCAAGGGTCACCCTGACCCACACATTGCTAAGTCCAATCATCAATTCAGTTTCCTCATTTTACTTGACCCATTTAGATTGTTTGACACAGTTGGTTGCTCTTTCCCTCTTGAAATTCTTTCTTCATTTGGCTTCACGAATGTCACACTTGCCTGGCTTTCTTCTGACCTCAAAAGCAGTTTGTTCTCCATCTCTTTGGCTGTTACCTCCCTATCCCCCTGACTTTTATTCTTAGAGTCTTCTAGGTCTTATATCTAAGACACTCAGAAAAAAAAAATCTATAATCACTTCATTGGTGATTTCACCAAGTCCCATGGTTTTAAATGTCATCAATACACCAACAATTCTCTGAGCCTGGACCTCTGCTCTAAATTTCAGACTTATGTATATCCCACTGCCTGTACATGTCAAAAAAGCACCTCAAAAAAAACTTTACATTCCCAAGCTGAGTCCACAAACTTCCGCTCTAGACAGGCTGCATCTGTGGTCTTTTTCCTTCCTGTTAATGCCGATGTCATTCATCCATTTGTGAAGACCAGAGACAGCAGGCCCCTCTCTTGGTTTTCCAGCACACAGAAGACATCTTCATCTCTAACATAAAGTTTCATCTAGAACTTGACCACTGCTCACCATCTCCAACTGCTGTCAGTCGGCCCTGTTCACCGTTGTCTCTTGCCTGGCTTATCACAGAAGTCTGACAACAGGCTCAGGACAGTCTGATCTCCAAAGAGTCATCAGAGTGATTTTGCTCAAACAGAAACCAGCTCACGTCATCCCTCTCCTCAAATGGCCCCCGCTTACCCAGAGACAAGGCAACGTCTCTGTAATGGTCTCAAAAGCTCGGTGCAATACGGCACTTCCTCTGTTGCCGCTGGCAGATCCCTTCTACCTCGCTCTCCGCCAGCCAGCCTGACCTCCATGTTCTGTCACTCAATTCCAGGTGACACGTGTGCCCTGTGGGCTTGCCTTTGCTTTCCCCTGGGTTGCTTTCCCCGCAGGGAGCCCCATGTATTCCCCCCGCCCCCCCCCCCCCCCGCCCGTCTCCTTTACACTTGACTCAAATGTCTTCTTCCCGAGTGCGTGCTCAGTCACTTCATGTCCAACTCTGCGACCCCACGGGCTGCAGCCCGCCAGGCTCCTCTGTCCACGGGAATCTGCAGGCAAGAATACTGGAGTGGGTTGCCATGCACTCCTCCAGGGGATCTTCCCCACCCAGGGATTGAACCCATGTCTCCTGCATTACAGTGGATTCTTTACTTCTGAGCCACCAGGGAAGCCCCTTCTTCCTACACGGAACTCCGAATCTCCCTGTTTCCTTTTCCTACTGTATTCTTTCTCCATGGCACTCAACACCATCTAACACACTATATATTTTACTTATTTATATTTTTTATTGCCTGTCTTGTATTAAAATGTTAGACCCATGAAGGTAGGCATTTTAATTACTGTAACACCTGGCATCCAGAACATTGCCTGACACGTAGGACACACTCATTAAAGATTTGTAAATAAATGAACGGTTTTATTAACTAAGTATTATTATTACTCTTTTCTCCCTTCTATGAATGAAAGAATTGGGAACTTAATAAGGAGTCAGAGACTTCCCTGGGGGTCAGTGGTTGAGACTCTGCACTCCCAATGCAGGGGGCCTGGGTTTGGTCCCTGGTCAGGGAAGTAGGTCCCACATACTGCAACTAAGAGTGTGTATGCTGCAACCAAAGGTGCTGGATGCAGCAACAAAGATCTCAAGTGTTGCAAAGACCCAGTGCACTAAGACCTAGTGCAGAAATAAGAGAGAAGAAGTTAAAACAAAGGACCCAAAGTGACATGTATTCACAAACATGCATTCACCAAACATGTATTCACACCTACAGATACCTACACATACAAAACAGAACAAAACATAATTTAACTAAACACAGGTATGGCATAACCAATGTGTTTGACTAAAGGAAGGGGATCAGATGGAACACATGGTCAAGATTATGTAGAGATTACTTATTTTTGGTAATGGTTGGTCAGGTCACCAGGGGGCTGTAACTAAGCAAAAACTGAAAAAAAAATCAGGTTAAAGTTTTATACATGGTACTTATTTTTCAAATAATCTTGGAAGCTTTTCATTAAATATTAATTTTCATGACATCAAAGTCACCATCATTCTAACTCTAAGCTTTACATCCTGTAAGAAAAGTTGAAACTGTAAAATGTCATTATATAGCAGCCAGAGTTGGAAATTCTTAAAAGCAAGATTAAATTAGAGGAGGTTGAGAGTCCCTCTCATCACAGTATTGCTGGCACCTTCAAGTTCTACTTGCCGGTTGCCAATGGCAGTTTGATTAGGCCAGGGAGAGCTCAAAGAGTACCTCTTCCAACCTGATGCTGCAAAGTCCATTTTTAGATGATACAGATTAGAAAATAAGGCTTCAAGTCTCATTTTGGGCTTTTACCTCCTGTAGGAAGACTTTCTTGGGGCTTCCTTGGTGGTGCTCGTGGTAAAGAACCTACCTGCTAAAGCAGGAGACATAAGAGACTCAGGCTCAATCCCTGGCTTGGGAAGACCTCCTAGAGGAGGGCATGGCAACCCACTCCAGTATTCTTGCCTGGAGAATCCCATGGACAGAAGAGCCTGGCAGGCTACCGTCATAGAGTCATAGAGTCAGTCACGACTGAAGCGACTTAGCCTGCATGCAGGAAGACTTTCTTCAGTTCAGTTCAGTTGCTCAGTCATGTCCGACTCTTTGTGACCCCACGGACTTCAGCACACCAGGCCTCCCTGTTCATCACCAACTCCTGGATTTTACCCAAGCTCACATCCATTGAGTCGGTGATGCCATCCAAACATCTCATCCTCTGTCAGCCCCTTCCCCTCTTGCCTTCAATCTTTCCCAGCATCAGGGTCTTTTCCAATGAGTCAGCTCTTCACATCAGGTGATCAAAATATTGAAGTTTCAGCTTCAGCATCAGTCCTTCCAATGAACACCCAGGACTGATCTCCTTTAAGATGGACTGATTAGATCTCCTTGCAGTCCAAGGGACTCTCAAGAGTCTTCTCCAACGCCACAGTTCAAAAGCATCAGTTCTTCGGTGCTCAGCTTTCTTTATAGTCCAATTCTCACATCCAAACGTGACTACTGGAAAAACCATAGCTTTGACTACGGACCTTTGTTGGCAAAGTAATGTCTCTACTTTCTTAAACCCCCAGAATTTGCTAGATGCCCCTTGCTGTAGTCAGGTTTGGCTTCATGGGCATGCTACCTGTGTGGTCACACAGGGCTCCCTACTTACAAGGGCTTCGCACTTAGTTTTACTCTTTGCTATCAATGTCTTAAAATTCTTAATCATTTTTAAACAAGGGAGTCCACATTTTCATTTTGCACTGGGCCTACATGGGCCAAGCCTCATTTTTAAGTCATAGCTGAGCTGGGTAGGGACTGTTAAGTGGGGCTCAGGACGGACAAGGCAAGAGCCAACTTCAATTATGTTTAAATGATCATAGATGAGGTTGGGTTATTTGAGAGTTTTGTGATCATATTTGCATAAATTTCCTGCACATGTTTGGCTATGGCTTCATTTTATGATTCATTAAATTTTGTTCTGTTTAAATTGCAGTTTCGAAATTTGTCTCATTGTGTTCTGATAGTTTCCCAAAACTCATAAATCTAAGTTTAGTGATATGGCATGTAATCCTTGGTAATACATTCTAACATGATGCTATTCTTCTGATGAAATAGGGGAAATGCAATATCCAAATTGCCACATTCTTTTTCTTTTTTTTTTGAGGAAATTTACTTTGTCTCTGAAAAGCTGGTTTATCAAATCTAAAAGCGTTAGCACAATAGCTGCATATCTAAAAGGATTATACAGGCTAGATAGGTCATGCATATAAAGGAAATAGACTGGGTGTGACTGATAGGAATGTGGCCAACTGGGGAATAGGCTTGTGGTCTAAGGGAGCAGCTGCTTGGCCACTTAGGTTTACTGATATGGGGAATGTACATCTGCTGTTACCAGAACTTTCTTTTGCCCCAAAGGAGCTCCCAACATAGGAATTCATGTGAAATCTCTTGGTTTTTAAAAATATGGGCTCAAATTAAATACCATGTGAGCATTCTTGCAGAGGTAATTCTTTTTTATGTATGATTTTATTTATTTGTTTACTTTTGGTTGAGCTTGGTCTTCGTTGCCGCTCGGGCTTTTCTCTAGTTGTGGCAAGTAGGGGTTACTCTCTGGTTGCAGTGCATGGACTTCTCATTGCAGTGGCTTTCTGGCTGCAGAGCATGGGTTCTAGGGCACTCGCGCTTCTGTGGTTGTGGCATGTGAGTTCAGTAGCAGCAGCTCCCGGATTCCAGAGCACAGGCTCAGTATTTGTGGCCCGCGGGCTTACTTGCTCTGCAGCAGGTGGGATCTTCCTGGGCCAGGGATCAAACCCGTGTCCCCTGCATTGGCAGGTGGATTTTTTACCACTGAGCCACCAGGGAAGCCCTTAGAAGTAATTCTTAACATGATTCCCTCCCTTTGTCTCAAATGGTTCTGAAATAGTTTTCCTTTCTCTTACATGATAAAACCTTTAAAGAAAAAAAAAAAGACAAAAAAAACCCCTGTAATTTCATTCTGAAGGTCTTTAGAGAGAACATCTGTAACATTTAACACTTATGAAGAAATGTTAAATTTGAAATCCAATGACAGCAACTCACCTGCTTGGCTAACCTCCTGTCAGTGGGAAGGGGCAGCTTCCGATGTTGGTATAGCTTCCGATGTTTCTGTAACCTCCAGAAGCTTCTCCATCATAGCAATAGAAGCATAACGTAAACCCCATAAGGTGTCAGTTTTTTCCCTAGGAGTTCCACTAAAAAATTAAAAAAAAAAAAGACAAGTAAAATGAATTAAAATATTTTATTAAATTCAATAAATCTAAAATATTACCATTACAACTGGTGATCAGTATGAAAATTACTAATGAGATATTTTACATTCTTTTCTTTTATACTAAGTCTTTGAAATCCAGTGTGTATTTTATACTTACAACACACTTAGGTATGTACCAGCCACAATTCAACTGCTCAGTGGACACACACGGCTAGTAGCTACCACATTGAAAGCTCAGGTTTGACATGTCCTGCTGTGATTACATGTCCCAAGTCACTCAGCAAGGAAGTTGGTAGATCCAGTAGTTTTGCTCAGTATTTTAGACTCTGTCCTTTTCACTACATGAACTTGTCTCTAAGTACAGAATTCTGACACCTTGCTCGGGCTTGCCACTTACAGGGTTCGAGAAGATTCAAGCAGGGAGGTAATGGAAACAGAAAAATAAAAGATGGGACGAAATCTGAAAATGCTGCAGGAGTGACAGGGGTCACAATTAGAATTTCCAGGTGACAACTTCTCATACGTGTAGAAAGTATGCCTCTTTCTCACCGTGAGAGGTATATGAGGCTGAACATGGGCAAGTAATGCTGGGGAAAATGGGGTGGCTGGTATTATAACCTCTGGTTGGGGTGAGAGGTAGGCAGAGCTTCTGCTTAGGGCAGATAAGCAAGAGGAGGAAGCTTCACCTCGGGTTGGAGAAACCAACTTAACCAGCCTTTAAAAGAATGACTGGGGTGATTTACAATATCCAACCGGTATGGAAAATACAGTTGCTGCTGTGGGGTGAAGTGAAGGCAGTGGTTAGGAGACAGCAAGAGGAAGTTAGGGGCCAGTCCTTGGTCCCAAGTCTCTGGGCAGAGTCTCTCTGGAGGGATCCGAAGATAAGTCTGGGATCCTGTCCTTCCCATGTCCACTGGACTCTGATGGAGGTTTTTTCTGACTGTACACAGACATCCCTAAGAGAAATAGTTTTGAATATACTTGTGGCTCATTAGGTGCTTCCCAGGTGGCTCACTGGGTAAAGAATCTGCCTACAGTGCAGGAGATGTGGGTTCAATCCCTGGGTTGGGAAGATTCCCTGGAGGAGAGGATGACAACCACGCCAGTATTCTTGCCTGGAATATCCCAGGGACAGAGGAGTCTCACGGGCTACAGTCCATGGGGTCAGAAAGATTCAGACACAATTGAAGTGACTGAACACGTGGTTTATTAGTCCAAGCTTTACCTTTTGAGGGTGTAGAATTTCTCTTTTTCCTAAAAAAATTAGCATATGTCAACTTTTAACACTTTTTTTGGTTGTTGCTTTTGCTTTTCAGCATTTGCACAGAACTTTGCACTGGTTTCCATCAGTTGCTCTTTGGACTAGCTTGGTTCTGCATTGAGTCAACGTTGATGATTTTGCTGCAGATTAAGAAAGCAAGCATTTGGCTAGAAAATCCTGTATTTTGAAGGTGGAATTTCCTAAACCATGACTGGATGGCCAAATCTGTGTAGTTCCTGATACAGGATATGCTTGGTGGTGGTGGTTTAGTCGCTTAGGGAATTAGAATGTCTGGGTCAAGCTGAAGAACAACTTTGGGCTACCCAAGTAGTGCTAGTGGTCAAGAATCTATCTGCCAGTGCAGTAGACATAAGAGACGTAGGTTTGACTTCTGGGTTGGGAAGATTCCCTGGAGGGAGCCATGGCAACTCACTCCAGGATTCTTGCCTGGAGAATCCCATGGGCAGAGGAGCCTGGCAGGCTATGGTCCGTAGGGTGGCAAGAAACTGGAGACAACTGAAGTCTTAGCGTGCACGCATGCACAAGAAGCAACCTTAGGAACTGACCTAAGTGTGAGGGTGGCTACATGAGATCGCAGCGGCATGACCAGCACCATGACCTTGGAGGCAGTTCAGGTTGCCTGAGTTCTTATACTCTTGTAATTTCTCTGGCTGGGAACTCACTCTGTTTTCTCCAACAATTAAGAAATTCACAATTCTTGACAGTTCTTGAATCAACCCATTCATTCATTGGTTCACTCATGTATTTATTGAATGTGTCCCTTTTCAGTTGCAGATGTCTATTGGTCACCAGGTCCCATGCACTTGGCGAGGTGCTGGAGGTTCGAAACCAACAAGGTCTCTATCCTTCGTCTCCATCCTTAAGAAGCTCATCTCCTGGCTCATGTTCCCACATCAACCCACTCAGACTGGGGCCCCATCATCCATCCTGTCACTCCTCGGTATTCAAGTAATTAGTTTCGGGTCCAATCTGTTGTTTTCATTCCTAGGATATTCTTTGAAGTAAAACTGCCTCCCCTTGAGGGATGAGATATTTTCATTATCAATAATTATGCTTTCTTCTTTCTTTTTAAATCTTCACAGGGCCTGAGACTTTGTACAGAGTGGGGCCTGATACACATTGTCAATGAAGACCCAATACCCATTGTTAACCTTCTTTTGAGCGTACCTGAATGATGTCAGTTGATTATTACTGATTATTCAGTAATAATTCAGAATTATTTCTGATTATTACTCAGAAATGATATCATTTCTGAGTATTGCTAGTAGAAACTTCAGGGTTGTTGGGGATGGGGTCAGCAGATAAGGAAAGTGTCACCCCAACACAACCTCTGTGGTCAGTCGGTTGACTAAACATGGCCTCTATCGTCCTTTTATAGATCAGATACCCTAAGACATTGTCTTCTGAAAGTACCATGGTAGGTTTGACATTGTTTTTTAATGATGGAGAATTGAATTAAAGCTTTATCTAGATGGGTATTTTTCCTGTGTATTGCAATTTTTCAAGTAGTACAGCTTTAGGAAGTTCCCCTAATGAAATGCACACACAGTAACTTTCCTTCAAGCTGTCAGTGAAGAATGCCTTGTTACTCAAGTGAATTTCAGTGACCTCTTACTCTAGAGACAGCCCAGTGTCAGAACAAATTTTTATAAATAATGCACTGTTTGCTTTGCAGTGCTGATAACCAAGAGGCTTGTTGCTTCTTAGGACAAAGGTATTTGCAGAGGAACTGATCAAACTCTTATTATTAATAATCTCATTACTGAGTCATCACCAATGCTTTTGTGCCTTTGCTGCTACCAAAAAGCCCAGAATCTGCAAACTACAGAGGGACACAGGAACACAGCAGCTTGTGAGCACAGCGGCAGTGTGGGGGACTGCCTTTCCTGTCTAGGGCACACTTGGGTTTGAGAGAATTGCAGGAATTCCTGCAGGAATGCAACCCCTCTGGAAAGGCGTCTCTAAAAAGATTGGCCATAGAGGGTCCTGAGGGTAGTCATGACTACCGGCTACCATTGTTAATGAGATTTTATTTTATTTTTTTTTGACAAGAGCACTGACATGCTCCTTGAAAAAAGGAACAAGGAAAGCTCATTATAGCCACAGACAGAGGCTACTAGCAAATGAGAGAAGATTTTGCCCTTTGCTTTGGTGGGAAGCAGGAGGAAGAGGGAAACTGTGATGGGAGATGGAGAAAAGCTCTCCTCCCTGTCTCCATATGCATAGTGTTCATCTCGGTCATGGATTTGTTGCCTTCTGGGACCCAAGAGTAGGCTCGTGTCTAACATTTGGAAATGCCCTGTCTGAGGAGACACATGCGTAACAGAGCAAGAGACTTTATTGGGAAAAGGTGCCCAGGTGGAGAGCCGCAGGGTGAGGGGACCCAGGAGAACCGCTCCTCTACGTGGCTCGCTGGCTCAGGTGTTATGGTGATGGGATTAGTGTCTGGGTGGTCTCTGGCCAGTCATTCTGACTCAGGGTCCTTGCTGGTGACGTGTGCATCCCTCAGTGAAGATGGATTCCAGCCAGAAGGAATTTGGGAGGTTAGTAAGATATAGGGACTGATGTCACCTCTCTCCTTTTGACCTTTCCTGAGTTCTTCCGGTTGGTGGTAACTTGTGAGTTCTGCGTTCCTTGCCAGGACCCCCTGTTGGAAGAGAACTCATGCAAGTGGTTACGCTCTTGCCTGGCCAGCGTAGGTGGTTTCAGTCGGTGGTTCCCTTAACAGGCTCAGCGCACCAATTTCTACTCTGCTTTTGTTGTCTTGGGTCAGACATCTCAGTGGCTGGAACACTGAGGCCAAGGCTGAACTGCTTCCCACGGGGAACAGTGAACTTTGAGTCTCCCACCCTTGCGCAGGAGGCACTGCCCAGGCGCAGCCAGCAGCCTTCAGCAGTCAGGTCTCAGACAAAGCACAGTCAGCCAGTTTAAATCAAATGTTAAATAAGCAATCTATAATCACTCTAGTATATGTTTGTCCCAAATCTCTTACATGGAACAGATGTATACTAAAAAATGATTTGTTATTTGTCTGAAATTTTGGACTAGGTGTCCTGTATTTTCGTTTGCTACATCTGACAACCCATCCTAGGGCAGAATATGAGAGGTAAGGGCTTTAAAACACTCTTCCTAATTTTATAAATTAGGAATTTGGATTAACATATACACACTACTATATATAAAATATATAAACAATAAGAACCTACTGTATATAGCACGGGGGACTTTATAATATCTTGCAAAAACCTATAGTGGAAAAGAAAATGGAATAGAATATACATATACATACACACATATGTGTACACACAAATATATAAAAATTTGAACCACTCTGCTGTACACCTCAGACTAATGCATTTTAAATCAACTATACTTCAATAAAGAAAGAAAAAAAAGAGTCCACCTCCTATCCACTAACAGCTGGCCCTGGATGTGTCTCAGTCGCTCAGTCATATCCAACTCTTGTGACCCCATGGATTGTAGCTATCCAGGCTCTGCTGCCCAGGGGTTCTCCAGGCAAGAACACTGGAGTGGGTAGTCATTTCCTTCTCCAGGGTATCTTCCTGACCCAGGTCATGGATCCCCTGTCTCTGACCTCAGTCTTCTTTGCAGACTGCCTTGGAGCAGATCATGTAGACAGACCCTGTTGCTCCCCGAAAGCTTCTGGGAAAATGCTTGTGATCTTTCTGGGTTTGCTCTAACTGCCTCTGAGCACCGTGTCCACCTGACTGCGGGTATAAGGTTGGCCGCAGAAGGCATCTGTGGAGCTGGACAGGTGTGTTTCTGCGGGGGAGGCAGTGATGATAGGCTGGATGGTGAGAGTGGGGTGGACCCTAAAGCCTGGGGGACTGGTGTGCATTAGTGTCTAGTTAGCACTTTGGGTCAGGGGTTTGAGTGGGGCAGACAGCCAGGGATGCGGTCTCAGGGTGCCTTGAGTGTATCTTTCCCCCCTGTCTCTTTTCCTTCCCTCACTCTCTATTCATTCATTCTTATTTTTCCTGCTCATCCCCTCCTGCTTATCTGAATAATGTGCTAGGAGTTTAAGATCCTGTTTCTCACAAGAGCACCGTGTTCATTCTGAGTTTGTGCAGCCCCTGAGGTGAAAGAACCCTCAGACGCAGTCTTCCAAAGCACTCCTGGGAGGGGTGGGAGTGGAGTGGGGCAGGGCCCTTCTCTCCGTTTTGGAACCCAACAACTTTACATACTGATCTGGGTTAGGAAATAAAAAATAAAACCAAAAAAGCACGCAAAAAAATCTGAGTGGCTCAGATGGTATAGAATCCACCTGCAACGTAGGAGACCTGGGTTCAGTCCCTGGGTCGGGAAGATCCCCTGGAGAAGGGAATGGCCACCCACTCCAGGATTCTGGCCTGGAGAATTCCATGGACAGAGGAGTCTCATAGGCTACAGAGTTGGACAGAACTGAGACACTAAAACTTTCAAAGCTGAGAAGCAACTTCTTATACAATGTTGCATTAAATTCTAATGACTTAGGAATTGTTCTAACACTAGGAGACTCAGGGATTTGCCTAAGGTCACTGACTAAGGAGAGAGAGAGCTAGTTTTTATTATTCAGGCCAACTCACTTGCTTCCTCTGCAGAAGGTGGCGGTCACAGAGGTGTGTGAGATGGTGGGGAGGTGCACATGGGCCCTGATTGTTGTTTAGTCACCCAGTGATTTCCACTCTTTGCGACCCCAGGGACGGCAGCACGCCAGGCCTCCCTGTCCCTCACCATCTGGAGTTTGCCCGAACTCATGTCCATTGCATCTGTGATGCCATCCAGCCATCTCATCCTCTGGAGCCTCTGCACGTGGGGCCTGAAGACAACCCCTATTTCTCAGTTTCATTAATACACCTTGAGCTCTTGAATGCCCACGCGGATCACAACAGGGCCTGGGATAAGAAGGTCAAGAGAGAACCTTCTGGAGAAAGAAACTGTCCAACATGGGCCTCCGGACTAGGTGTGGGGCAGTTTCCTGCCTGGGTCCTTTCTCCTCTGTCAAGCTCACAGGGGCAAGTGCTTGAGAGTAGAGAGTCCTTGACTGGGTTTCCAGGGTGGACTCACTGCAGGCGTCTCCTTCCTAGTGGGGCTGTTGAGATATTCTGTTTAGCTGCATACACTGCAGGGTTGAGGTCGGAGACAGCCTGGGTAGTAACCAGTGAAGACGGAGTCCCTGGGGAGAGTCACGGTCTCTAGATGGCGTTCCCCAGCCGTCCATGGAAGGCAGCATTCAGGACAATGTTGGGGGGAGGTTCAGGGGACAAACAGAGGTGGCTTCTGGGAATAGTGTGGAGGCTTGCTTTTCTTTCCCAGCGCTTCCAACCTCTGTTTCATCCACAAAGACTACTTTCATCTCATCTGTTTCAAGGAAGTGTTAAGTCAGAAACCAGATATGGGGTTTCAACAAGCTCATTTGAGTTAATATTTGGCAGGCGATACCCAGGTCTAAGGGCAGCTGGCAGAGTGGGGCCTGGGACCCTGGGTGTCCTCACCTTCCTGGGTGGTCACGTGCTCTCTGGCAGCTTCCTCTTTGCCTGTAAACCGGCCTGGGGGGAAATCCCCGCCGGGTCCTTTAAGAAGCCCGGGGCCTCCTGCCAAACTCAGGGACTTCATCCTAGAGCACAAGATGAAGCCGGGCTTCCCCGGTCTGTTGGTCCTCCTGGGCCTCCTCCACTTGGCTGTAATGAGAGTTTGGGGGGTCACCACCACCTTCCCCTCCTTCCCCACCCCCACCTCCTTCCCCACCTCGAACTTCAGCTCCAGCTCCCCCCCTGACTCTGCCTGGCCCACCTCCAGCTCCAAGTTCCAGGTAAGGAGGCCCCAGAGTCTACGAACTGCGTTCTGTCCCTTCCTTTGAATTTTTGGAGACCTGAATATCATTTCACGGGTGGGTAGTCCTGAACACTCTAAAAGATTTATGACTCCCTTTGTTAACTGCAGGTGCCTTGAAAATGAATTAAAACCCTGGGTAAAATAATTAAATTGTTAGCAAGAGAGACAGCATTTTGGTTCTCCAGCTGGGGGCTTTAGGGAAAGAATCTAAGCTTTCAAGAGGTTCTCCAACCTGACTGTACTTTAGAATTGGGGTGGAGTGGAGAGAGACTTAAAAAATGAAGTTGCCTGGGTTCTAACCCAGATAACGAATAGTAACGGGATGAGCCCCGCCAAGAGAAGCTCCAGAAAAGTTTGTCTAGTTGATTTGCTGCCATCAGGGACCCTCGATGCTTCTGTTGGAGCCCTGAAAGTGACTCTGAGCCTTGTTTGCAAGCAGATGGGTGACAGACTAGGAGGAAGAGACCCTGGTCTTTGGGAAAGTGCTGTCACATGTGGTATTTCCCTGGAGGAGTGTTAACTCTTTTCAATCTTTCTTATAAGGAATCTTAACAGTCATTTCCAGTTCAAAATGACAATAGCAGGGGCGAAAAAAAACAAGACAAACAAACAAATGAAAAACAAGCAAGGGCTAGAAAGGGACTGGTCCGATGGCTCGGCAGGTAAAGAATCCACCCTCAATGCAGAAGACACAGGAGACCCAGGTTTGATCCCTGAGTCGGGAAGATCCCCTGGAGGAGGAAATGGCAACCCACTCCGGTATTCTGGCCTGGAGAATCCCATGGACAGAGGAGCCTGGCAGGCTATAGTCCATGGGATCGTGAAGAGTCGGAACCGTCACTGGGACGTACGGTGACCTTAGTTTAGGGGGTGGATCTCCTTTGAGGAAGTGGGAAGAGGCCTGGAGGGGTGAGAGGTTGGGCACAGGAAGCAGCTCCATCCTCCACCTCTGCCCACATCAGCTCTGGATATTTCTGTAGGAGTCCTACTCTGTAATGACTAGGCTTTCTGTGCTATGGTGTGATTTCTGTCCTCTGTATTTCTATGATCTTTACTCACATTTCAGGTGGCTGCTTACGTGATCATTGGATGGGAAGGGCCAATAGGAAAAGAGGAGGAAAAGGCTTTTGTTTGTTTCCATTTCATCATCAGAATCTCAAGGCAATGAAAACCATTTGATAACCTCAAGGCAGTTATCAAGTGGTTTGCATAGGGCTCAGATAGAAAAAGCAGCAATAAAGTTCTCTGAATGCTTTTTATAAATGCCATGACTACATTAAGTATATAATATATATTATTTAATTGCAGAGGTAAGTAAAATTTATGGTCCCATTATAGAGATGTGAAAACTGAGGCTTAGTGAGATAACGTTATTGGCTTAAAGTCACTAAAGCAGCCACTGATACAGCTCAGACTTAGCTGTCCATATGCTCAGTGCTCAGTCACTTCAGATGTGTCTGACTCTCTGTGACCTGTGGACTGTAGCCCGCCAGGCTCCTCTGTCCATGGTATTCTCCATGCAAGAATACTGGATTGCCATGCCCTCTTCCAGGGGATCTTCCCAACCCAGGAACTGAACCCATATCTCCGTGTCTCATGGGTTGCAGACAGATTCTTTACCCACTGAGCCACCTGGGAAACCCCTAGCTGCTCATGCTTTCCACCGTCTGTCTCCATGCAGCTTTCTTTATTTTCAGAGAGCATAGATGAAAAGTGCTCATTTTAAAAGAATGGTTTGAGAGCCATGAATATGCACCAAGCTTCTTTGTAGCCAGAAGCCACATCATTTTACTCCATGATACTAAATGATTTCTGGGGACAATGAGACCTAGTTAGCATTTTCTTTAAAAAATGAGGTCAGAGTTTGATCACCAATTAAAAACCAGCTTTTGGGTAAGATGAGAGCTAAAATACTAGAAAAGAAAATGTAAGTCAAGAAACAGAGAAACCCAAAGTGTCTGTTGTTTGGTAAGGAGAAAAATATTTAAAAGTAGATAACGAATGGTTGTTAAATTATACTTAGAGGCTTTAATTTCCTTCCTGGTTTACTTATCTGCCTCTGGTGAGTTAGTATCGTGACTCCAACTTCTTTTTTTAGAGCAGGCTAGGTGTCACTTCCACTATAAACCCAGTTTTCTAGGGCTGGCTGTCAGTTTGATGAGCTCTTTGGAAAGTGGTAGAAAACCCCTTTATAACTGTCATTGAGCTAGTTCCAAATGTATCATTTTCTGTACTTTGAAAACATTGAGTACCATTATTTCATGCCTTGAATCCTTACAGGCACTTAGACTTGGCTGCTAATTAGAGCCAATTGCAGCCTGAAATCACAAATGTGCCCCTCACCTTCTGCTGGCGTGCTCAGGGCACTTCAGATGCCTCAGATGGCACCCTCCAAAGCAGGGGTGGGGGTGCTGTCATGGTCCTTGTTTCACAGACAAGGTAAGGCTCCACGCTTCGCCCCACACAGCAACAGGCAGGGTCAGAACCACAAGCCAGGTGATTTTGTCATCAGACTACGGGACTTGTTGAGAAAAAAGGCACTAAGGATTTCATAATGACAGTGGGCCTGATTCACTGGGCAGGAATTGGGTCTTATTTGTCTCCTTTAGTCAGAGCCTGGAAAATTGTAGATGCCAGTAAATGTGAATTGAACACAGCTTGAGTGAGAATTGATCAGTGTTAGGTGTCTGTGGGGTCCACAGGGTGGATCATGTACCCTTCCAAAGGCCAACGGGACAAGCACTTATTTTTGCTGCCCATCCCCCACATTATACTCACATAGAGATTAAGCATCTGCCACGGAGGGAGACCCATCACCATTAGTTTCATCATCTCTGAATGCAAGGAACAGAAATATCTCTAATGGGAAACACTGATCAAACTTATGGACCATTGTGATGTCAGTTGAGCACCCTGGGCTGATGATAAGCAGGATGGGAGCTGGGGAGTCCACAGCACTAGGACAGAGATGTTCAATTCAAGACAGTGGGATGGCTGTCAGCAGGGCTCATAATTATTTGCCTGCCTTTCAGGTGAACTTCAGGACGAAAAGTTGTGAGCTGGTGGTTTCTAGTAGATTGTCTAGAAACTGCTTGATGATCTCTACTGTATGGGGAGTTGACAGAGCTTTTTCAAAAACTCTCAGAATGGTCCAACCCTGTCTTCTGCAGCTAACTGACCTCCTCTTGTCAAAATGCAATGCAGGACCTTTTGGTAGACAGTCGTTATAATAAGCTGTTTCTTCAAAGGCCTATGATATATGGTTCCTCCTGTAAAAACCTTGGCATCCTTAACTGGAGGCTTTCTACCTTCCATGTGAGTGATAAAGCTGGCTTCCAGGGAGGCTGGCATCTCCCACAGGCTGCTGATGTGACCTGTCTAGTCCTTATTTGTCCCTGGTAAAGACCCTTCCCTTCCCTTCCTCCCAGCCCCAGTGTTTAGCATAAACCTGCTTGTCCTTCCTCTTACTCCCCAAGGTTTGCAGGAGTGGGGTGTGATTGGCAAAACAAGTTGAGGCCAATGTTAAGAATTAACATGCCACACAGTGTTTTGGGTACAAATAAATATATATATTTGTCTTCCCTGGTAGCTCAGCTGGTAAAGAGGTCTGCCTGCAATGCAGGAGACCCTGGTTTGATTCCCGGGTAGGGAAGATCTGCTGAAGAAGGGATAGGCTACCTGCTCCCTTATTCTTGGGCTTCCCTGGTGGCTCAGCTGGTAAAAAATCTGCATGCAATGTGGGTTCGATCCCTGGGTCAGGAAGATCCCCTGGAGAAGGGAATGGCTACCCATTCTAGTATTCTTGCCTGGAGAACTTCATGGACAGAGGACCCCGGCTGACTACAGTCCATGGGGTTGCAGAGTTGGACATGACTGAATTACTTTCACTCACTCATATATATACATAATTTGCTCATCTTAAAAGAAGATTAGGTTAAAATAACAAGCAATTTGGGCTTCCCACATGGTGCTAGTGTTAAAGAACCTGCCTGCCATTGCAGGAGACATAAGAGATGCGGGTTTGATCCCTGGGTTGGGAAGATCCCCTGGAGGAGGGCATGTATTCTTGCCTGGAGATTCCCATGGACAGAGGAACCTGGTGGGTTATGGTCCGAAGGATCACAAACAGTCAGACATGATTGAAGCGACTTAGTGCGCACACACGAAACAAGCAATTTAGCTTCAAAAGACTGAATTAATTGGTCCAGGGGTCACTGGTGGGCTAGATCTTGATTATACAAGCATCCAGGTTCAGCTTGTTTAGCAATTAGGGAAGGTGGCAGACATTAAATCACAGAGCACACAACCTCATCAACAGCCAGCGACCTCTGAAACTTTGAGAAGTGTAGCCTGCATCTCTTCAAATTCTGAAAACCATCACTTTGCCCTTGGTAGTTCCAGAAAGAGACCCTTCGGGCTGATGTTCTACAGGTGAGCTTTGGGCTTGCCGTCAGAGAAGATCATTGAAAGGCACAGTCAGCGGGCTGCCAAGAGTTACTCTGCAAAGCAATTGGAGTAATAAAAAAAATGTTAATTGTGCCGGGATCCCCTTGGGGAAGTTCAAAGGGGACAAAAGAAAAACAGGATCTTTCAAACCTGTCATTTTAAAATATGCATTGGCACCAAAGTGTGAGCCTGAATATATTAAAGAAACATCAAATATTTTAAAACGACTTTTCTGCAAGTGGTAAGCTGGAAAACTTTAAAAAATTTGTACAAAACCTTCAAACTCATACATTGTTCAGTTTGTGACAAATGGCTGGTTTGTTGCCATTTTGAAGGATATTAATTATATATTTTCCCAGGTGAAGAGAGAATGTGATTTTGCACTATACATCTTCACTGTAACCCCTGTCTTTGATGTTTTCCTCATTCTACTGGAAGGCAATGAGTTGGGACGGGCATAGAGGTGTAGGAAAGAAAAGGAGTAAGCAGAAGGAAAAGGGAAAGTGCCATTTACTGATCACCTACCATGTACCAGGGACTTGGTTTACATTACTTGGTTCCTCTTGGGGACAACCCTGTGCAGTAGATCTTCTCTGTTTGACAGATGAGGAAACGGAGACTTGAAGAGAATTCAGATCCAGTAACTGGCAGAATTAGAATTCAATCTTAGGCCTCTCATCACTTTAATTTTTTTTCCTTACATGGGGACAGTAATAATTTTCTTTAAGACTCTCCTGGAAAGGGGAACCACATGGTTTGCTTAACAGGTGCAGAGGTGGCTGACCATTGAATGAGCTGTGCCCGTGAGACACGGTGGCAGCTTTGGGGTGTTTCTGTGACTCTGTTCATTTACGTATCGGGTTCCATTTGCTAGCCTCTAAAAGAAGGGGATGACAGAGGATGAGACAGCTGGATGGCATCACCGACTCAATGGACATGAGTTTGAGTAAACTCCAGGAGTTGGGGGTGGACAGGGAGGCCTGGCGTGCTGCAGTCCATGGGGTCGCAAAGAGTCAGACATGACTGAGCGACTGAACTGAACTGAAGCACTCTTTTGACAAGTCAATTTCTGCCACCCCCCTTGCCAAAAAGCTCACTGCCCAGCTCATCACTGATGTTGAACTTGTATTTGCAGTCATTTTCCAACTTCACGGGCAACAGAGATGACCGTGGGGTCTGCCAGTGCTCCGTTATCCTGCCGGACAGCACCTTTCCTGTGGTGAGAGTGGAACGCCTGGAAATCACAGCTCAGACTATCTCCAAGAAGTTCGAGAAAGAGCTGTCTAAAGTAAGCATTTTACTCTTTTTGCCTCTCCCAACAATACCTTGTTGCACACAGACAACAGCCTTTTCTTCAGGGCTGTGTAAGCGGCCACTCTTCACTCTCTCAAGGAGCACATTTGCATCTAATGGGTGTTTTAGCGTTGGCGTCACAGTAACCTATGGAGTTCCTTATAGCAGGAGGGGTGAGCCTGCAGGTCAAAGACGGGGTGGAGATGATTCGCCCCACAGGACAAGCTCTCTTGAGTAGCGTGGTGTGCAGGAAGCTGAAGGGAGCCTGTAAATTTCAACCCTGCAACCTTTATTTGGCTTTGTGGTTTCTTCTTCCTTTTGGTCTTCTTCTTTGGTGTTCTTCCAGCTTTGCCTTCTTTTCTTTCCTCTCCTCTGTCCTTAGGTTCTGTCTTCCTGTCCTTGCTTTTTTCTCATCCTCTTCCTATTCCATTCCTTCTTCCCTTCCTTTCTATTTCCCCTCTCACCTCAGTCCTTTCCTCTTCTTTCTCATTTTGTTTTCATTTTTCACTCTTTTGGGTCTTCTCTTGCATCGTCTCTCCCCTTCCTTCTCCTCCCCTCCCCCGAATCTCCCTCTCACCTTCCCCCCTCTCCCCACTTTTCCTCCCTTCCTCCTGTTTTGTCTCTTCCATCTCTGCCTCTCTCTCTTTCTTGGGGTTAGCCTCTGTTGTCTCAGCAGGGACATTATATCAGATAAATCTCGCATTAACCCCAAATTGAAGACTTTCCTGGGAATTTGAATCTAGTAGGTCACTAAGCCTTAGTAGAAACCTCCCGAACCCCTGATTACTGCTTTCTTCAGCCCGAGGACATCATATCCCTGAGTTAGCCCTTCTCCGAGCTGGTTGGAACAATGAACTTGGCATTCCAGTTTTGGCCCCTTTAACCCTTTTAGCCAAGTCAAGATCAGTTAGAAAGGCTCCTGCTTTCTGCACAGGTGAAGTCCACACTAGGCTATCATCACATGATGCATTATTTACTAATAATACCACTCCATTAACTTCCAAGGAGCTCTGGCTTTCCTGCAAGATTCAAAATAAGTTTTCCTAGAAATTTCAGTTCAGCTACCTCAACATTCAGCCTAGTTATCTTTTAAGACAAAATTCCAATGAGGCTGAGCCCCTGCTTTCAACCTGAATTGGTAGATAAATATTCTGAGTTTAAATGAGTGTCCAGGAAAATGTGTTTGACGACTCCAGGAGCCTAGCTTCTTAGGAAATAAAATGTCCTTGAATTAATCAGCAGAAAAGGCACAGCACTAAATTATAAATTCCAATCATTAATATTCATAGTCTTATTCCAGCATAATCAAGTACAGATAAGAAGTTATGCATAAAAACATAACAAGTGGAGGAAAATCCTAGGTAAGGATATTTTCAGTTAGAGTCATTTGCTTTGAAATAGTGGAAGCTACTGATTTGCATGTCTTCTTGGCTGGCAGGGATGTGAAGGGCTGTTTGAAACCCCAGGCTGCTCCAGGGAGAGGTTTGTGAATCTGGGATATATAATCCTAATCCTGTGAGTGGGGCAGGAGGCACCTGCCTTGCTAATAATTGATGGGGAAGAAGTATAGAGTAGATGAAGAAACTTTCAGTTCCGAAAGTGTCAGGAGCTGGTCCTAAAATGAATTCTCAACTGAGGCCTAAGAAAGGAACTGACCTGCCCCCTGAGATTTACATAATGGATTCAGGCTGTGCCAGCTAAGGATGACAACAGTAACATAAACAACTTCCCTCTGTGCTTTTTCTGAATGTTTCTGGTTCTACACTCAATAAACCCTTTAAGGCAGGTAGGCCAGTGTTCTTTCCCCCATGGTAGGGATGGATCAACTGAGGTTCATACGGGTAAAGAGGCATAAATGTGAAGGTCTCTTGGCTGGCTTCGCCAAGTCAGGAATCTGGGTCTTGGAATCAGTCCACTTGTCTTTCTTCTTGGCCATGCTGTTACCATCCTCTAAGAAGAGACGCGTGCTTCCCTGGTGGTTCAGGGGTAAAGTATCCCCTGCCAATGCAGGAGATGCAAGAGACACAGATTCAAAGATCCCTGGGTTGGGAAGATCCCCGGGGGAGGAAATGGCAACCCGCTGCAGTATTCTCGCCTGGAGAATCCCATGGACAGAGGAGCCTGGTGGGCTACAGTCCATGCGGTCAGGAGTCGGACACGACTGAGCGACTAAGCGCAGCGCACACAGGAAGAGATGCAGCAGGTCAGTAATGCTTCCCGTCCAAAGTTATCTCTTCAGCTGAAGGCTTTTGAGTTCCAGGTGAATTATTATAGCTGTCCTTAGGTTGCCTTGGAAATCCCCGTTTGTCTGGAGGCCTGGGGGAATGCCTGTTTGAGCAGGCCAGTAGAAAAGGATTTGGACTGCCAGACATTGATTCATTATCTGTCAGGACACGGAGAAGACAGGGATGGCCCCTGCACAAGATGCTGAAAGCATTTGCTTTGCTGTGGTTTCTGAGATGTCCCCTTGTGACTGTACTTAGGAAGGAGACAGCACAAAAGGCGGCTGAGAATTTTTTTTCTCTAGAGGGTTATGGTCTTCAGGGCAAGTTATTTAATATGACACTTTTGCTAATAGTCCCTCATGCATGAGAGAGTTGAGGCAGCCCGGGAGACATTTAGGCAACCTATAAACAAACAACATCGATTGAGCGATGTTTTGTGCAGTGAAATATAGTAAATTAAAAGGTCAGATTGAAAAAAAAAGCCTTAAATCACTGTCTCTGTAATAATTGCTGTAATTTATAGGGCACCCACTATACCAGGCACTTAATATACATTATCTCTAGTGTTTGCAATCATCTTGTAAGTGTGATACCATTATCCCTAGTTTATAGGAGGAAACAGAGGCTTGGAGAAATTAAGGGATTTGCCCATGAAGTACAGAAGTCTGATTTGTGCTTAGGAGGGTCTCGCTCCACAGTCTCACTTCATATGTCTTGATGATCAATTCACACTCAGTTAATCTTGTTGTTAAAAATATACTAAAATGACAGTATGTGGCAAAGTGCATTTACTTGATTTGAATAATCTGGCTATGGTGAAGATCACAGGTTTTGAGGGACTGGCAGAAACGGGAGCCAGATTAATTCTTTAGTCAGTGGGGCTGAATTCTTACCTATTGCAAGACCATGATGTAGAGAACAGCAACCAGACCCCAGTAGTTGTTGTTCTGTAGAGTCTGATCCTGAGCATCCAGCAATGATATGATATGTGCATAACAGAAGAATGAAAAACTCTGCATGAAGGGCTGAGGGTTTGAAGACAAGTGTAGATGAGTCATCTAAAGCTCAAATTTGTAGCGATGGGGAGCTCTGCAGTGGAAATGTTGACGCAGGGAGGTGTCCCCTTAGGGCTAGATGACCCTGGGCAAGCTGGGCTGCCTCTGCTGAGGCTGCACCTTCCAGAAGGAGCTGGGATGTTTCCAGAATTGTCCGTTCCATATCAACACTAGAGATCCATACCTGCAAAGGGTTCAGACTTATAATCTCTTTAAATGATGACAGTGCACACCATGAAGTCTTTCTGGCCCATTCTCAGATTCTCTCCCACCTTCTATAACTCTGTGGATGATTCCAATTTTCCTGAACATCCTGGAGCTATTCTTGAAATGTTAGTTGACAGAACCTCAACATTCTCCCTAAACAGACCTTTCAAGACCCTTCACTCTGTGGCAGAAGCAGGGCAGGCCCACTGCACGCACTCCGAGGCAGCAAACGTCAGGATCGGCCTTGGTGTGCAGGGCGAATCTGGGAGAGCCACATTTCATTTAGCAGAAATGACAGTTGAATCACTCATTTTTATAGAACAACAGCTGTGATATGCCACCAAAATGTTCCAGGAAAGCTGAGGGTGTTTCATTTGTTCCAAGAGCTGGCAAGGCCAAATGCCAACAAGAATATTCATTTTGCGAACTTCCATTTCTGCCGTGGGTTGGCACTTCATTATTATTATTGTTTTTCTCACAGCCAAAAATCTTATCCCTGATTTTTAGAGAAGTTGAAACCTGGCTACCTTATATCTGCGTTTGTGGTTTTGAGTGAGACTTGCTAGGTTTATACATATAACGTGTTTTTTTGTTTTTTTTTTTAACCTCCTTATCCACCAAAATGTCACCAGCCTTATCGGCCTCTTCTGATGGCAGTGAGCATCCGTTGCCCGAGGAGATATACTAGCAGTGCCAAGGGCTGTGTTTTCAACTTTCATTAAAATCCTCTTTGCCTGCAGCCCTAGGCCTTTAGGTCTGTGGCCTATGAGTCTACCCTATTTGTACAGTGGGGTTAAGTGGAAGGGCTAAAATGACAGAAGTTAGGGCTGCCTTTGGTATTAGAAGGATTAAAAGCTGACATCTGGCTCTGAATTCATCCAGGCCCTGTGGATCAGCAACTTGACATTAGCACAGTTTGGGGGAAAAGCATCACTTCTCTTCAAATTTTTAAGAGTGTAAAAACTGGCAACTTTTAATGAGCAGGTCCTTAAAAAAGCCATGGCATTTCTTTTAGAGATCAGATACTGAAAGAACCACCAACTGTGTTTATTGAAATATCCATTTGGAGATTCCAATTATACACTAAGCCACCATGGGAATTTTTGGAAGTATTTTAGCTTAATGATCAGACATTCAAATATATGCAACAAATGTGTAATTTAAAGGTCTGATTGCAATAATCAGTTCTTGGAAAAAACTTGGAATAAATATGGGGATGCAGTTAATGAAATGTGCACTTTATAGTAGCACATATCTCACATATTGTGGAGTAAGTTGGGTCTTTTTCGTTTTAACTGAAGTATAGTTGATTTACAGTATTGTGTTAATTTCAAGTGTACAGCAAAGTGACTCAGTTATACATACATATGTATCTATTTTTCTTCAGATTCTTTCCCCTCATAGGTTATTTCAAACTGAGTATAGTTTTCTGTGTTACATGGTAGGTCCTTGTTGGTTACTAAATAGACATTTCTCCAAAGACATACAGATGACCAAAAAGACATGAAAAGATGCTCAACTTCACTAATTATTAGAGAAATGCAAATCAAAACTACAGTGAGGTATCACCTCACATCCACCAGAATGGTCATCATCAAAAAGTCTACAAATAAAAAATGCTGAACAGGGTGTAGAGAAAAAGTAAACCTCCTATACTGCTGGTGGAAATGAAAATTGGTACAACCACTATGGAAAACAGTATGGAGATTCCTTAAAAAACTAAAAAAAAAAAAAAAAAGAGCTACCATATGATCCAGCAAATCCCACTCCTGGACACTCCAGAGAAAACCATAATTTGTAGGTTGAATCTTTATGGTACTTTGCAGAAGGCAGAGGGATTCAAAACTCATTGCATATGGTAATCAAAGAGGGAATTCTTCTTAGAGCATTTCTCCCTCTTCTAGAAAATAATTCAATTTAAAGCAGTGGTTCTAAATGGAGGGAGGGGGTGGTTGGGTGGGGGTGGTTTTGCACCTGGGGAACATCTAGCAATGTCCGGGATATTTTTGGTTGTCACAGCTGGGGGTGGGTGGGTGGTGTTTGCACTTAGAGGCTGGGGATGCTGTCAAATATCCCATAGTGCACAAGAAAGAATGATCTAGCCCCAAATGTCAAAAGTGCTGAGGTTGTGAAACCTTGATTTAGAGCATGTGTGTTGAGTGGAAGAGGGTGGGCAAAAGCCTGATTCAAGCCTCTGTAGTTTGGAGAGTTAATATCTTCAAACATTAAAGTGGAGATTAAACTGTAGTTGCGATTGATGATCTGAAGCACAATTATTTTTAGTCTAGGCAAGTGTAAAAGCCACCTCCTTCCCCATGTAACAATAAATTCTTTTTAGTTTGTACTTGGATTGATTTTTAAAAATATCTAGTTAAATATATTTTTGATACTCTGCTTTACTTAAAAAAGATTGACCGCGATCAAATCCCTGAGGACTTGGTAGTAGAGGAAGGCTGCATGACACCTCCCTGAGAACTGACTCGAGCTGTTTGCCCTTCAGGTAAAGGAGTATGTCAAATTAATCAGCGTGTATGAAGAGAGACTCTTAAACCTGACTGTCCGAGTATCGATCATGGAAAAAGATTCTGTTTCTTACACTGAACTGGACTTTGAGCTGATCAAGATGGAAGTGAAGGAGATGGAGAAACTGATCAAGCAGCTGAAGGTCGGCTTTACCGGAAGCACAGTGATCATAGACCAGTTGGAAGTGGAGGTACGAAATCACTGCTTGTGTATTAGTAACAAAGTCTCTTTCTCTGGTGACCCAGACAGTAAAGAATCCGTCTGCAATGCAGGAGACCCAGGTTCAATCCCTGGGTTGGGCAGATCCCCTGGAGAAGGGAATGGCTTCCCACTCCAGTATTCTTGCCTGGAGAATCTCATGGACAGAGGAGCCTGGCGGGCTACAGCCCATGGGGTTGCAAAGAATTGGATATGACTGAGTGACTAACACTTCCACTCTTTGGTGAGCAAGTGCTAGGATCAGGAGAGGAATCTTTTCCTTCTGATGTCTAATTCTATACTTGTTCATGACCACCTAGCACATCCTGTGTTCTACTTTAGAGGGATGCCTGGCTTTGAATAGTAAATTACACACACAGGGAACATACCGACTGAGGGGTAGGTGTTGTCTAGTGGTCAGAGTCCCACTCCAGAGCCAAATGACTTTCAATATCTCTAGAAAGAAGATGATCTATAAGTGCGAACAATTCCAAGGCCAAGCTAGATCGGGGGTCTTCTTCATTCTGGATTTATCCTCATGGGACTTGAAAGTCGCAATTTACCTGATCTTGGACATGCTTGATCCGTTTCTTCTTTCCAATGAGCATAAAATCTTTAATCCCTCTTGGAATGCTTCTCCACATACTAGCAAGTCTATTTAAAGGAGTTTCTTGTAAGTATGTTTTTCTGAAGGCTTTTAAGCTCTGTGAATAAAGACCATCCCATTCATATTAGGCTAGGATAATTTACATCAGCGAGGAGTTTCCTAGCACAGTCATGACATGGAACAGCATTGAGAATTCCAGCTCTGTGTTTTAGGATTCAGGCTTTCTCTGGCCCTCACCATTCATTAGGAACTTAATTATAAGATGGCATGAGTAAACACGAGTTTACAGGGGAAAGTTGTCAGAGATGAACTTTAATGGACGTTTGGGGATTCTTCGATGGAACCTGTTCTCCATCATTACAGCTGTTAAAATCTTGGCCATTTTCTTCTTGTCACACACATTGGCTTGAGATCCGACAGGCTTTCACGCTAAACCATGAAATGTATTCTTCCAAATGAAATCGTTTAGAAGAATCTTGGGTGTATTCTCCGGCAACCTTTCCCTAAGTGACAAATTCAGCCCTGGAATGTTTATGAAAAAAGTTGCATGATAACAGAAAATCGCTCTGAATTTTGATTTCCTTAGATCAGGAATATGACTCTCCTGGTAGAGCAGCTTGAGACTCTGGACAAAAACAACGTCCTTGCCATTCGCCGACAAATCCTGGCTCTGAAGAACAGGCTCAAGGAATGCGAGGCCTCTAAGGTCGAAAGTGCCCCCCTGCCCCCTGCGCCAGGTAAGGGTGCGCTGTCTTTCCCAGGCTCTGGAGGGGCTGAAGTTGGGGTGGGGAAGGGAGGATGGGATTTTTGCAACTCTGTGTTTATTCTCCTGTGCTTTTAAATCTCACCTACCAGTTCTATTTACAATCACCTTCTGGGGCACACAGAGGAGAAGCACGGACGATGAGTTGATTCAAAATAAAATCCACGAGTTGCACATAACCTTTTTGCATTTGCTAGCAGGGAGAACATCTCTATGCTGATGGGCTGGTTAGTGGGGCCAGGTGAAAACGTCTGCAATCTGCATGGCATCACTTCCGCTGTCCTGAGGACTCTCAGGGCTGGTTGGCCCATTTATCTGATGAGTCGGGTCGTGCCTTGAATCCTCCTTGCCTCTTTTCCATCTCCCCCAGCTTCCCTCTCTTCTCCCACCTCTTTATTTCTCCTTCCTGCTCCCATTAAATGCACATGCTGTGTAGCATGTCATAGGATTCAGTGAGGATGTAATGGATGGCCCAATGGCTTAATGGGTCAAGAATCTGCCTGCAATGCAGGAGACACAGGAGATGTAGGTTTGATCCCTGGGTCAGGAAGATGCCCTAGAGGAGGAAGTGGCAACTTACTCCAGTTTTCTTGCCTGAAATATTTTATGAATAGAGGAGCCTGGCAGGCTATTGCCCAAAGAGTTGTAAACAGTCAGACACGACTAAGCATGACTAAGCACGTACCCACATGTCCAATGCCATGTAGGTGTGTCCTACCATCTTCCTTAGACTGCGAGTTCTTGGAGGGCAGGAATGGTGTGTCCATCTCTAAGGAATCACCCTTGAAGGGGGGGGGGTGGTTAGGTGTAGCATAGAGATGGGCGCCTGTAACTGAACTGCCTCCTTAAATGGAGTGGCAGAGTGTACGGATCGGGAGCTCGGCAATGGGATGCCAAAGGCCTGAGCTTCCCAGCTACACAGCCATGGCAAAAAGATCCTTAATCTCCTCCTTGGTAAAATGGAAGAACAGTACTAGGAACCTTGCAGGGTTGCAGTGAGGATTCACAAAACAATTTTTGAGAAGCTCACAGCTCTGTGACTAACCTTTATACACTGGCGATTGTCATTGCATTAATGAGGATAATTAAAGTGAACACCTTGCTGCAAAAAAGCAGAGCTAGATCCGTGTGCCATTCAGCACATCCTTCCAGGTGAACTAAAGCCGTAGTGTCCAGCCCTGGAGCCGGGGTCACAGGGAAGCTCTCTCTGCAAGTCCTGAGCATCTCAGCCTGAATGGGGACTGTATCCGTTCATCACATCATACAGCTCTTGAGATTCTCATTCACTCCTATTGTCAAGCTGCTTCCTTTCAGGCCATGCATTTCTGGATCCTTGTCATTGTCATAGGTTTCTTTAAGGATTTAATTAAATACTGCCATTGTTATAATCCTCTTGGTGTTGTTCAGAGGCCTATCTTTCCTTCCTCTGTGGTTGAGACTCTGTCACAATACGACACGCAGAGGAGGTCTGGGACAAAGGCCATGTTCTGTCCTCTGTAATAAACTAGGCTAAATGTGGTCTGGGATGAGCGGTGTCAAGGTCGTTGGAAATGAGAGCTCGGTCTGCGGGGCCCCGAAGGGCTCCCTGAGGGCAGGAGTCAAACAGTGACCCCCTCTCGATATGACCTGAGCATGTCTTTCTTTCCTCCCTTCATTTGTCCCTTCCTTTTTCCCTTCTTTCTCTCTCTCTTTTTATTTTTTGAAAGAACTTATTTTCATTCGCTTGTTTATGTATTATTTTTGGCTGCATCGGGTCTTCACTGCTGGGCGAGAATTTCTGTGGCCGCGGTGAGCGGGGTCCACTCTCCAGCTGCAGGCGCGGGCTTCTCATCGCCGATGCTTCTCTGGGTGCAGAGAACGGGCTCTTGGTGCACAGGCTTTAGTGACTGCGGCCCGCAGGCGTCGTTGCCCGGTGCCATATGGGATCGAGCCCCCGTTCCCTGCCTTGGCAGGTGGATTTTTAGCCACTGGACCACCAGGGAAGTACCCGCCCCCTCCCACCCCGCCCCGTCTCTTTTTAAACCTCAGCAAACTGTCCTCATGGAATAACTTTTCCGGCAGTTTTCTATGCATCCCTTGGAATGAAGACGGTTTAGGGCAGGAAAGGAGGTTCGGGTCGCCATGTCTCAGAGGAGGGGGCGTGGTGGGGAGGGTGCAGCTTTTCCTGGGGTCACACAGATCACAGGTGATGGATCTGAGGCTGAGGTGCCGGACCCCTTCCTGCCTATCATCTGGGGACCTCCGGCGTCAGCACCTCAAGGCCGGTGGTGGGGCAGAAAGCACATTGCTTATTAGGATCTAAGGAAGAAAGCAAATGGTCAGTCTGTTTTCCTATTTTCGTTAGCTTTTTTTTCCCTAGAACTTTCCCCCAGGTCCTCAACACTTAAGCATTTGTGAGCCAGTCCAGCCCAGCTGTGTTGTTTAAACAAATTGGACGCAGACTCCCTCTCACTTTCCCACAACCTTGGCTGTAGCTGGACTCCTGCCAGGCCGCCTGGCCCTCCTCCAGCTCTGTTCATATTATATTTATGATGTTTATATTAAACTGACTTTTCGTCATGTTTTGAAATCAATTTCTTTCACTCGCTCTCCTTCTATTTGGACTGGTTGATGATGCAGGATTGGAAAATCCCCAGGCACCGCCACACTGTGAGCCTGTGGAGACTTTAATTAAAGTTACTCACTATTATGGGACTTTAAAATCTGGCCTGTTTGCTTTTCTTCACTGCAGAGTTGCAGAGAATTTAAAAAAAAAAGAAAGAAAGACTCGTTGCAATTTCAGCTATAAAGTAATTCTCTGCTGTCTTGGCCCCTGCAGGCAGCTGCCGTTTGCTACCCGCATGGTCACCTTGATCTGAGAACCAATGCATAGCATTAGGGTTCGATAAAATGTGCTTTATAGATGCTTTATGCCACAAATGGCATCCTTTTCTGCTTCATTTCATAGAACTTCCTAATCTAAGATAATTGGCCTTGTGCTCGTTAGCTGTTTTCCCTAAGAACAACCAACTTCGGTTTCTGTCTGTGCTTCTCCCTGGATCTAAAGGACTGTAGATAGGAAAATGGGATGCGAATGCCTCAGATCGTCATTGTTATAGGTGGAGATGCAAGGCTCCGTGCTGGCACAAAGTAGGTGCACAGTAAATGGCCCACGAAAGATGTAGGCTGATTGGCCAAAATCCCGAGCCTAGGGGAGAGCTGAGCGTTGGGGAGCCTATATCCAACAATTCAGAGTCAACTTCATCTTAATTACTTTACGATTATGACCATTTTGATTGACTGAGTCTCACAAGTCAATTGTATTCTCATCTTTGCTCCAAGTTCAGTTGCCCAGGTGAGAGGGAGCATTGGTGGATCCAAGATTAAGTTTCCTTTTGTTGAGTGTGGTCAGTCATGTCTGACTCTTTGTGACCCCATGGACTGTTGCCTGCCAGGCTCCTCTGTCTATGGGATTTTTCCAGGCAAGGATACTGGAGGGGTTTCCCATTTCCTCTTCCAGGGGATCTTCTTGACCCAGGGATTAAACCCTCATCTCCTGCAGCTCCTGCATTGCAGGCAGATTCTTTACCCACTGAGGCATGTAGGAAGCCCCTTGTTTCCTCTGCTGGTATATAATCTTTAGTTTTTTTAAAAAAGTGCTGCTAACCATGAGACTTTAAAAAAAAAAAAAAAACACAACCAAGTTTGAGTATTTTAAAGTCTTACCTTGTGGCCTCCTAGGATATTTTCAGAATACCATGGCAATATCTAATAGCTTCCATGATGAAGTGATTGCCAAACAAGGTTATCTAGTATGGAGAATTCCTTGCATTATGTTCTGTGCAGTGAATACCAGGCTCTTGGAAGCATTCAGATATATTCTCGGGTAAAGAGCTGGTGTTTTTATAATTAAAGCTAAGGACACAACTTAGCGACTAAAATGATAACCGTAACAACAAAGGTGAGTTGGGGAGGTCTAAACAGTTCTTCATTCCATAATTTCGTGCCACTGTGTGGTTGGTTCTGTTCTGGGCACTTGGCTACCAGGATGGGTCCATAAACCTCCAGAAACCACTATTTAATGTAAACCTTCAGTTGTAACTTGATGTGATTATAATGCTGATCATTTATTGAGTTAAATGTACCTGTCTTCTGTACTCTTAACTTTTCTGCAGAGTAGGTATTATTATTTTTTCTTCTAACACAAGGAAGCTGACACTCAGAAGGTTAGGCAAGCCACTCAAGGATCCTCAGCTCCCTCGTGTTGGAGCAGGATTGGAATTGGAACCGGTCTGGCAACATTTTCACTGTACCAGGCTGCCTTCCTCAGATGCACAAGTGGAGAAAGAGCTTGCACCTGTGATTCCTGGGGTGACAAGAAAGTTCCAACAGCTCACTAACCTGATTAATACCAAATTATCCTGGCTTTCCTGCTTGTGGAGTAGCTGAAAGGGTACTTTTGTTCTCAGTTCTGTGGTGTATCCTCTTCCATCAGAAAACACAAAAGATTCATCGGTCTTTCACAACTCTTGGGTCATGGTTGGGCAGTGAGTTGTTGTTCCAGTGGCAGGAAAAATTTGGGATAAATAAGGAAAGACATGGGGTATCTCAAGTCTTTGAAATGCAGGAAGGGGCTGGGAAAGGGTATGAGATAAAGCAGCGTGGGGAGAGGCTCAGTGTAGACGGGGTATGGGATGGGGTCCCTCTCGGGGCTAGATGAGACGGGCATGCAAGGCTCTATGCTGGCAGTGGGCACCAGGCTGCCTGTCAGTTTCATCCTTGTTTCTAGGATAGTTTGCAGCCAGGAGTTGAGGGAGCCTGCCGTAGCCTTGTCACTGATCTCTCACTGCCGTGGCCACATCGGTAGCATTGACAATACTTCGCTCTAGTCTTATTTCCTCTGCTTTTGTTGGGAGCCAGGGCTATAAAAACAGTCCAGAGGAGTTAGAGGATAAACGGAGGATAACAGAAAGGCCAAGAGAGTGTTTAGGAACGATTGTGGGCTGAGGAAAAGAGCTTTCACTTTCATACCAGGTGCAATTTTATGTTTTAATTGGAGTATAATTGCGTTACAGTGTTGCATGAGTTTCCGCTGTACAAAGAAGGGGATCAGCTCTGTGTCCACAGAGAGCCCGTCCCTTTGGCCCTCCCTACCCCCCCGCCCCCCACCCCACCTCTCCAGGTATCACAGAGCACAGAGCTGAGCCCCCAGCGCTATGCAGCAAGGCTGCACTGGCCATCTAGTTCACACACGGTCGTGCACGTCTGCCAAGCCCAATCTCCCAATTTGTCTCAACCTCCCTTCTCCCCTTGTGTCCACACGTCCATTCTCTACATCTGCATCTCTATTCCTGCCCTGCAAATAGGTTCATCTGTACCATTTTTTTTTAGGTTCCACACATATGTGTTGATATGCAATATTTGTTTTTCTCTTCCTGACTTACTTCACTCTGTATGACAGACTCTAGGTCCATTCACATCTCTATAAATGACCCTTTCCTTTTTATGGCTGAGTAATATTCCATTGCATATACATGTGTCTTTTTGAATTTTTATAAGAGGTACAATTTTAATCTCTTGGTCAATTTGTGAAATCATAAATGTTATTATTATTATTATTAATAGTGGTAGTAATTTTTAAGAGTTTATTTTGGATCCTTCATATCTAAGGATTTCCCCCTCTGGGACAGAATAGTTTATTATCTTTAATCCCATGATCAAATGCTTGACTCTGTTATAGCACATAAGTTTTCCTTAACTATTTTGTTGCTGTTGGTTTGGGATATTTCTTTTCCAGGAGGGCAAGATTCAATTAAGCAAACAATGCCTAAGTCTTCTAACCTGCAAGAAAAAAGTGGCTTTCTTTCATTTCCTCAGGGTGAAGTGTCATTGAATAAATAAGTTCTCAGAAAGATATTTTAACTAGAAAATCTGGTTAGTAGCATATGGAAACTCAAACAGTTTTTGCTATCATTAAACTGAACACACTGCTAACTTTATTTTAATAATTCATGCATTGTTTCATAAACAAAAGCAAACAAGCATTCATCTGAGAGATCACTTTTAGAAGAGGAAATAATACTTTATAATTTTATTTATTATTTCTTTAGTGGAGAGCAGTCTCTTGGCTGAACATGCATTGCTTTTTTATTTATGAAATGGTGCATGCATTATTAAAATAAACCCGCGACTGTGTTCTGCTTAATGATATGCAAAATTATTTGAGGTTGGGTACAGAGCAGTTTCATTTCTCTACCTGTTGTATGGTTGGCTGGCTTTCCCACCAACTGCGGATTTATGAGAGCATTTAAGGAGCACATATTTAATTCCGGGACCAAAAAGCCCCAGCAGATTGGAAAAATAAATGCAGGATTTCTAGTAATGGTTTCACCTCTGAACAGTCCTTGAGTGAGGAGGGGAGAGAGGAGAGGCGTTTAACAAGGAAAGGAATGGGTCTTTCTGTGGCCATCAGAGGTGGAGACTCGGAGCCGGATGCTTTGCACCCCCTTGCTCCCCACAGTGTTAATATCAGGCAGTTCTCTGGAGCTCTGATTCTGGCTTGAGCTCACCTTGTGTGCCCTCGGTGGCTCCCTGAGTCCCTCCACGCATTTACAGCCAGGTTCTGTCCCCTCCTCCCTCACCTGCTCTACTCTAGGCAGCAGGGTGGGGAAAATGACCTCCAATGTACTTGGAGTCGACTTTCCTCTGTAATTCCAATAAAATTTCTGGTCAGCTTTTTAAGGGTATTTATTAAGATTCCAGAAACTGTATGTTCAAATCTTTAGATAGCTATTATAAAAATACTGGAGGATTTTTATTCTATTTTTTTATGGCTCATAAATGTCTGGGTTGGCAGGCATTTTAGAGGGAGGACTCTGCACAGGGCCAAAAGGCCCAGCCGGAGTCATTCATCAGGGTGTTTCGGGGAATGTAGATTCAGCGGAATGGTGAGTCTGATCCCACTTGATTGTACCCGTTGTGACAATGACAGCGTCAGACTGGGAGCGATGACGTGCTGGCCTGTCATTCTGTGGCACAGCAGACTATGGCTTATGAGCCACAAGGCCCAACTTGTAACTCTGCAGCGAGACGGTCACCACGTCATCTACGCTTTGGGCACTGAGAAGGCAATGTTGCCCTAAAACAACTTTCGTAACTTTTCAAAGCTGAAATCCCACCATTAGAGGACCTCTTAGAGGTCATCGAGGGCCATCTTTCTTTTCTTTTTTTAGCATTTTTTATTTTGTATTGAGGTATAGCCGATTCACAATGTTGTGATGGTTTCAGATGGACGGTGAAGGGACTCAGCCACACACACACACGTATCCATTTCCCCCTGAAGTCCCCTCCCCTCCAGGCTGCCACGTAACACTGGACAGAGTTCCATGTGCTATATAGTAGGTCCTTGTTGGTTATCCACTTTAAATACAGCAGTGTGTACCTTGTCATACTGAGCCAAGTAAGTCAGACAGACAAGGAGGAATATTATATGACATGCCTTATATATGGAATCTAGGAAAGAAATGATACAAATGAACTTGTTGCAAAACACAGACTCACAGACTTAGATAACGAACTGATCGTTGCCGGGGAGAAGGGATAGTTAGGGAGTTTGGGATGGACAAGGACCATCGTTCTGTATCTTTAAAATGCCATAGTAGAAACTTCCTCTCCTGGGGCTAACGTGGGCAGCATTGGTACCTGGTGTGGACATGCCCTTGGGGTACCAGGGAAGGGCAGAGGGACGGGAAGGGAAGAAAGACTTGCCCAGGATCAACTTCTCCTTCATCCCAATTCTCCCGGCCTTGGTGAATAGCACCACTGTAAGTACGGCTTTATGGGAATAGGAAGGCATTCTCCTGTGATCTTGCTTTCTTGATTTCTCTATAAGGAAAATGAAATAAAATAATATTGCTGAAATGCATTCTCATAGAAGAAAATATATTAGATTCACCAAGTCTTCCTTTTTTTAAACTTTTTAAAGTGGTTGTTCACAGTTCCACTGTTCCCATTTTCCAGATTGAAGGCCCATCCACGTAAACAGGAGATAGTTCTCTTTAGAACTGATGGCACGTTTGCATTGAGACCAAGGCCAAAGGTAGCTTTTGCCTCTTCTCCATCAGAACCATGGTGTTGACAAGAAAAATGTCTATGGATTGCTTTGGCTCTTAGAATATTGAACTGTTTGTATCTTGTCACGCATTTTCTCTAAGAGTATCCTTTTATTTGTTTTGTCCCTCTAGGGAGCTGTGCTCATGGTGGTGTGGTGAACATCAGCAAACCAGCTGTGGTTCAGCTCAACTGGCTAGGGTTTAACTATAAGTATGGTGCCTGGGGTCGGGATTACTCTCCCCAGAATCCAGGCAGTGGGCTGTACTGGGTGGCACCTTTGGATACAGATGGGAGAACTTTGAGATATTATAGACTCTACAATACAATGGATGATTTGCTGTTGCATACAAATGCCCGAGAGAATCAAATTTTGTATGGCCAAGGCGGTGGTACAGTAGTTTATAAGAACAACATGTATGTCAATTGGCACAACACCCGGAACATGGCCAAAATTAACCTGACCACCAACAAGGTTGATTTGACCCAAACTCTCCCTGATGCTGCCTATAATAACCGCTTTTCGTATGCTAATGTTGGTTGGCAAGACATAGACTTTGCTGTGGATGAGAATGGATTGTGGGTGATTTATGCAACTGAAGCCAGCACTGGTAACATCGTGATTAGTAAACTCAACGACAGCACGCTTGCGGTGCTCAACACTTGGCATACCAAGCAGTATAAACCATCTGTCACTAACACGTTCATGGTGTGTGGCGTTCTGTATGCCACGCGTGCTCTCAACACCAGAAGAGAAGAAATTTTCTACTATTATGACACAAACACAGGAAAAGAGGGCAAACTTAGCATTGTGATGCAGAAGATGCAAGAGAATGTGCAAAGTATTAACTACCACCCTTTCGAGCAGAAGCTTTTCGTCTATAATGATGGTTACCTTCTGAATTATGATCTTGTCTTCCGGCCACTACCCCAGTAAACTCTCATGTGTTAGGGTAGAGGGAAATAAAATTTTTACTGGAAAAAAAAAAAATGTGGTCTTCTCCACTTATTTAGGGGCTGGGAGTGGGGTGGGGAGACGGGGCAGGGCTCAAGACCCAAAAGGATATGTGCTTAGTTGTAATATTTGGGAGTTGGGTTCTTCCAGGCTAGAGACTCAGTGCATTGCCTTATTGGATGAGCTCTCTTGGAAGCCATCTGCTTCCTGGGATGCATCTCTCAGACTGAATTAATCTGGAATTGTCTGAGGTCTTGGGAATTATGGTTCTAAGGAAAGCTTTGTGAGGTAACATCTGAAAATTAAGGGACATAAAGAGAACTTTGTATGGCTTTTGGCGATTCTTTGTACAAAAGAGGGTTCAAAGGCCAGTTCTCATAACCTGGGTGATTCTTCCACACTTGCAAGAAATCTGGGGCTTAACAGGCAGATTAGTTTCTGAAACTCCTTGAGGGTCCAAACCTTCAACTTTATTTTTTTTAGTAGTCCCTGGCATGATGTTTGGTATGTAGCAGATATATAAATTTAGCGTGCTTGTGTTATATCTATGAAATGCTGAGTTTTCTGGAGAAAATTCTTTTTTGGCATTAAATTGTCTAATCAGTCCCAGATGAATTTACAGAGGAGGCGCTTGTGCTTTTTTTCTCCTGTTGGACACCTTCATAAGGGTCAGTAGAAGACTCCTACCTCATAACTTCATTCCAAAGGCAGCTCAGAAGATTAGAACTGGACTTAACAATCATTTCCTCTCACTCTCTCCCAAACCCTACTTAAAAAAATTAACTATTTTTTTATGGAATGAATATAAGATAAGCAAAACTAATTTTCTTTTGTCTCATCATAAACTTTTACTTTCACGACTCTAAGACCACAAGAAAAGCAAATGGCAGTGATAAAATGATAGCCTATTATAAAGCCCTTAGAGCGTATGTTAGACTTGTATTAAGTCATATCAATGACTTAATGCAATTTTTGTCTTGAAGCCTGAAACTTGTAAGAAAATGACATTTTTTTTTTTTTGAGAAAGAAATGTGAAAATAAAAACCATTGAAAGTTTGTAGTACATCAGTGCAATCTGAAAACCTTGCAGGTATGTGTGCTTCTGTGCTTTTGAATGCCTTTATCATCTGGTCTTGGACTCCTTTCATTTGATGTTCAGAAGTTCTCGTTGATAGGACTGGCTCCTTAAATGCTGGACTCTGCCCCTTTTAATAAATGATTAAATGTGATTGGAAAAAGTGTTGTCTTTTGTGTTTTTTCACTCTTTTATTTTATTACCAAGAAACCTCTGACCAGTCCACATTTTGCTGTGAGGTTCAGAGAATGGTTTCCTCCCAAAAGCCAGGACACCTAAGAGCAGAGAACATCAATAGCTTTTAAGACTCCAAAGTCCGGGCCGGCTCTTTAGTTTTCATTTCCCTTTAAAATCCATTCTCTCTGGCAGCTTTTGTTGTATGAGCCTGCACTCTTTTCCTCTGGGATATAACCTTATGTACTTATTAATTTGCATGACTGATCTGATTATTTCCAATGTTAGACTGTGTTTGTGTGGCTTATGCTCCTTTTCCGATTGAGCTATTAACCTGGGTCAGAAGCTGCCAGATCGTCCCCCAAATAGGAGGTCTTGGATAGAGAGCAGAGAGCCTAACTGGCCACACTGGGGAAAGAAATATTTTTACTAAAAAGAATGTGTTGGGGCATGAGTGACCTAGAGCTGAAAGGACACATAGGCTGAGAGAGAGGAGTGAGTGTAACTGAAAGGCTTATTTTTAATCCACGCCAAGCGTTGTGAGTATTTTTAGCAAGATTTTTTTTGTATCTTTCAGGGCTGAGCATAGAGACAGGTATGGCCTTCAAAATGCAACAAGATATGAAGATAAAGACAGGTATGTCATGTGAGATAGAAGTTAAAAACAGTGATGTTATATTTAATCTGGCTCTAGGCAATTTTCCAGATGAATGTTTTTACCAAGTACACAGGATGACCTCTGAAGATTCAGGAAAGGAGGCAGGAAGCCAAGGTAACGCTAGCAAACAGTTCCTTATTTAAAAGGCAACAGAAGCGTTTGCATGAAAATAATGCTCTAACCCTTCTTGCCACTGGACCTAGTGTGATCAGCCTGCAGGAAATCTCCCTGCTGGGTAGGTTGAACAACCTAGGGATTCTGGATCAAGGGTTTACTGCAATGCAGCTACGTAATGGAAATTTTAGCTGAAGCTCACCAGCCAGCATCCTTGGGTGGGGGGGCGGGGGAAGTGTATTGTATATTTAAATCCACTTTATTGAGAAGCAATTTACATGCAGTAAAATCTGCCATCGGTAAGTGTGTGATTAATTGAGTTTTGACAAATGTATACAGTTGTGCGAAGGCTATGATAATTACCACAGAAAACATTTCCGTCATCTCTCGAAGGTTCTCTGGCACCCTTTCGTAGCCAGCTCTTCCCCTCAGCTCCTAGCCCCTGGCAACTACTGAGCTGCTTTCTGTCTCTGTGGAGCTGCACCATAGAAGCATTTTGAGTCTTCGGTTTCTTCAGTTTCCTCTTGAAAAAGAAAACTAATGGGGTCAAATTAGTTTGATATCCAAGGGATAGCTGGACATTATCAGTGGTTCTCGGGGTTCCCTGTGTTTTCTTATTTGGGAGGAGGTTGCACAGGGGATTGTGAAGAGCTCTGGTGAGCTCCTGCCTTTATAACTGTTCCCTGGTGGATGGCTTGAAACTGGCATGCAGAGGGATCTAGCTCAGAGCGGCAATCAAGCCCACCTGGCCTCACCCCCCAAGCTTGGAAGTTGGCTTTCCACCAGCCCTTTTTGGTATTTGTTCTCTAATGTCTACCCCTGTGTCATCAGCATGTGGATCCAGATGAGCCCTGAGAATGATGGATAGTGGGAGCATTGTGTTTAACAGGACAAGATTTGTAGTCAAGCCAAACTGGATTTGACTCTGTTCTGCTGCTCATAGGTGGTATGGTTTTGGGCAAGTTCCTTAATTTTTCTGACACTCAATGTCATTTTCTGTATAATGGGATAAAACCAACTACCTCAGAGTCCTGTTGGGTGAATTAAAAGATACGAAGTATATAAAACGTTCAGTTCCGTTTTGGGCACATGCAGCCTTGCTTGGTGGCTCAGACAGAAAAGGATCTGCCTGCCTGCAATGCAGGAGACCCAGATCCCTGGGTTGGGAAGACCTCCTGGAGAAGGGAATGGCAACCCACTCCAGTATTCTCGCCTGGAGATTTCCTTGGACAAGAAGCCTGGTGGGTTTGCAAGGAGTTGGATATGACTGAGTGACTTAACACACTTCCTTCAACTAAAAGTTATTATCCCTGTTTATCGTCTTGGATTTTAGATTCAAAGTGGTCATTGGTTGACAAGATACAAAGCTTACTGGGATTAGAGTTTACATCCTCTCCCCTACAAACTTGTGGCAAAGTAACTCTTTGAGCAGGTGCCCTTTTGGCTTAGAGGACCTCCATCTGTTGGGACTCTGTTTCTCCTCATGTTCAAGATCAGTCCTCAGAGCTGATGTTTTCTATCCTTGGACTCCACGAGCCACACTGACAGGAGCAGCAGAAATTGAGACTGCCTCCCTTTGCTTCTGAGCCACCGAAAACCTAAGTGAAAGCTGGTTGTCGTCAAGCCCCATGGATGGGGCCAACATAGATGGACGTGCTCTCCTGCTTGGGGCTTCCCTGGTGGTGCAGATGGTAAAGAATCTGCCTGCAATATAGGAGACGCAGTTTTGATCCCTGGGTCAGGAAGATCCCCTGGAGAAGGGAATGGAAACCCAGTTTTTGCTGGAGTCTTATAATAAGCACATTTGTCTTCTCAGAACATGGGTGAGTATTTATTTTGTGCTTCACTCTTAATAAAATGAATTTATCTTTTGGGATTTGTTGTCACTGCCAGACTTAAGAGTGCGTTTTCCTCTCTTCTTGATTTGTGAACCAGTGAAAGGGCAACGATCATGAACAGGCGGAGGGTGACCGTGTGGCCGCCTCCAGGATGATGCTGGGATGTTCTGGGCTTGAGCCCCCGGTCATCACAAGCAGATGTCTCACCATGATGGATGATGAGCCCCCTGTGCTCCAGAATGTTCCGGAACAACAAAAGGGTAAATTGTGACGCATCAGAAAATGAGAGGCAGGCGCATTTCTGAGGCCTGCTCCCAGCCAGGGGAACAGACCAGCTGGCCTGGCTCATCCGCGGCGATGCTGTTTGAGCTGTCACTTGGGCTGCCAGGTCTCACATCTGTAGCTTGCGATGCGCCCACTCGTCTCTGAGATCGTCATCTGCTCCTGGATCACTTTCAGAGGGAACAGCCCCTGTTGTTGAGGTCCACTGTGGAGAAAGATGGACTCCACCCCATCCAGAGAGGGGGCTTCTGCTTGGGTGCCCTCCCTGGACACCTTGGAACCAGGTGTTCCCCTGTGAGATGGTTCTCTAGACCTCATCCCTGCAGGAATACTAAAGGGCTAAGAAACCTAAGTTTATGTGGAGGCTTTTATGGACTTTTTCTGCAGTTCAGTGTATATGGTGGGTGACAGAGGATGAGGATGGAGCGATGAGCAGGGGTGGGGTTTATATGACATCAAGGGAATTTCATTCCTGAGCCTTCCACCTGAGAAATTTACGCTGATCTCCAACTCTCTCTCTCTTTTTGGTTGAATTCTGCCAGTTTATGTGTTGCTTTTGGTTTGTTTGCTTATACTTTTTGCTTCGTTTGTTTTTGGTTGTGGCATATATTGTTTTCACGTCAGTATTACCAGTGACTTACTCTGGCTTTCACCCCGGTGGCTGTTATCAGTCAGAATTTAGTGCAGAAACATAACCACCTCTTCTAACTGGGCTGATGCTCATGCCATATTAGATAAACCTCACAGCTCCAGGAATGCAGCACAAGAGTAGGGTTCCCCTCCCTCACTTTGGGGACACTGCTTTTGCCATTTTATTCTTGGCTATTCCATCTCTAACATCTTCCTCATCTGCAACATCACTTTCTCCACCCCCAGCGTGCAGTGGTGGTTGTGGCCGGTGCCACCCTGATGGGATAGAGCTTCTCTTCCAAGATACCTCTCTTCCAAACCGTGACTCAGGGATGCAGACTCCCCCACCCCCACCTGGGGCTCCAGCGTCCCCACCCATGGCTTCCACGGTCATGGCGCTTGTCTGAGGCAGAGAAACAAAGGCAGAGTAGCATGGAGGGCCTTGGGTGGCGGCTGTTTGGCTCAGGTCTGATGTCCACAATGGCTCACCACCCGCCGAGCCACACCCAGCGGACAGGCCACACCCAGCTGCAAGGGAAGCTGGGAAACATAGCGTGCAGATGGGTACACAGGAGAAAAGAAAATGGCATTGCAAGGAGAAAAGGATTTAGTTACTTTACAAAATCCCTGGAAAGGCTGGAGGCATGACAACCAGTGAAAGTGAAAGTGGCTCAGTCATGTCCAACTCTTTGTGACCCCATACAGTCCTTGGAATTCTCCAGGCCAGGATACTGGACTGGGTAGCCTTTCCTTTCTCTAGGGGACCTTCCCAACCCAGGGATCAAATCCAGGTCTCCCGCATTGCAGGCAGATTCTTTGCCAGCTGAGCCACAAGGGAAGCCCAAGAATACTGGAGTGGGTAGCCTATTCCTTCTCCAGGGCATCTTCCCGATCCAGGAATCGAACCAGGGTCTCATGTATTGAAGGCGGATTCTTTACCAACTGAGCCAGAAGCTGCCATTTTAGTGTTTAGCTTTGAGGTCATGCCCCTACCAATCACACAGAGATGGAGAACACACATCTACTACCATATCAACCACAGAAATCAGGAAGCCACTGGTGATATCTCTGCGCCCTTCAAACTGGTACCCTGTGTGTTAGTCATTCAGTCGTGTCTGACTCTTTGTGACCTCATGGACTGTAGCCCGCCAGGCTCCTCTGTCCATGGGATTCTCCAGGCAAGAATACTGGAGCGGGTTGCCATGCCCTTCTCCAGGGGATCTTCCTGACCCAGGGATCAAATCCCACTCTCCTGCACTGCAGGCAGATTCTCTACCGTCTGATCCACCAGGGAAGCCCTTCACACTGGTACCAGACATTGTGAAATGGAGTCGATTTACTGCCAACTCCACCAGGAAAGCCTTCTGTCTTCCCAGACCCTACATGAATCCAGAACTGTGTCTACACAAGATGCTGAGAAATGTAGTTTATTCTTCCTTCCCCTGTGATACAGAGAAGATGACAGAAAAGCTTGGGACATGGCAATCTCATTTGATGATCACCGCTTTCACCATTTTTCTTTTTTACTGTGCCACGTGGCTTGTCGGATTTTAGTTCCCTGGCCAGGGATTGAACCTGGGCCCTTGGCAGTGAAAGTGGGGAGTCCTAACACTGGGCCACCAGGGACTTCTGGCTTACACCATTTCTGATGCTCCCATTTTGTCTCTGGTGACCACTTCTTTTAGCACATCCTCCCTCCAGATCATTCATCACTAGTTTTCTTTTTTACGCTCAAACCCAGTGATGGCCTTGCCCAATGCTGCCATAATGAAAGTTTCTCCTCCAACAGCTCACTCTGAAGGAGCTTAAGAAGGAGACGTGACGTGACTTTTTAGAACTTTATAGTTCCTCTACCAGACTCTGTCAGAGATGTTGGAATGGTAACCCATGGTGAATCCATCTGCTTACCCACCAGTCCTCTGAAAAAGGCTTAGGCTCTTCACTTCCCTTTTGAGGCTAAGAACAAGGATCTCTCTATGGTGTATGTGTGATCAGTTGCTCAGTTGTGTCTGACACTTTGCGATCCCTTGGACTGTAGCCCACCAGGCTCCTCTGTTCATGGGATTCTCCAGGCAAGAATACTGGAGTGGATTGCCATTTCTTCCTTCATGGGATCTTCCCTGCCCAGGGATCAAACCCGAGTCTCCTGAGTCTCCTGCATTGGCGGGCAGATTCTTTACCAATAGGACCACCTGGGAAGCCCTCTCTTCTATTAGTGGAACCATCCAGAAACTTCCAGAATTTGGGATAAGCCATGTTCCTTATTTTTCCCCATCTGTCATCCCTGAAGTATTGACCGATACTCCCCCCTGACCCCTGGCAGACCCAGGGGTCCTCGGGCTAAAGGGCTGCTTTTGGGAGGTGATGTTTGACTCAGAATTTCTGAGGTGACAGGGCAGATAGGGACACCCAGGGCCTTCAATAGCCTCTGACCTGCTGCTGAAGAGAATCCTGGTAGGTGTGAGTACGGTAACAGGATCTTCCTTCTAAGGGTACCACACAGGCTGTGGATTTTCTCAGAACCTTCCTGGGAAGGGCTGAGTTCTGCAGCTCCCCCCTGCCCCTCTGAGACCATCTGCCGCTGGCTGGAGCCAGGGTGGCAGACTTTCCAGCAGGGTCTCAGGAGTCAGGGAGTGAAGGCAGAGCTACCCTGGAGAGGAGGGCTTCTGGCAGCATAAAGCTCAGGGAATTTGTTTGGGAAAGAAAGTTTATAATAACAGTGTTCTACTTTCTGCTGAATAAAACATTTGGAGAGCTTGTCTTCTCCCAGCAGAAAAATAAAATGCTCTGGTGGCCATAGAACCGTTGTTCTTTTTAAATGTTGTTTTTAATAAAAAGCAGAGAGCCGCAGCCATCTGACCTCCGCTCCGCCCTCCCTCCCGACCCTGTTCTGGGCATCTTGCGGGCGCACAGGGCACCCCAGGGCCCCGGGGCTGTATTGCACGCTTGCCTTTAAGCAGATGGGGAAACAGCCATTTGAACAAATGGGGCATGAGCCCAGGAGAAGGTACAACCAGATGCAAACAGACCAGTGAATCTGGTTGTTTTGCATGTGGCGGGTAGTTTTATAGCAATGCAACTTAATGGTATTGTATGTAAACGTCTATTAGCAGACTCTGGATTCCGAGCACCCAATTAGGAAGTATCCTGGAAGCTCTCTCTTGGTGCTGCTCTCCTGTCGTTTGGCTGCAGATCGGACCAGCAGCAGAGCTCCCGTTTGCCCAGCTGTCATCACGGCCTGCAGCCAGAGAAGCTTCCTTTTCGTCAACAGGAGAGAGGAGACTGTGGAGTGGGCCTCACAGCGCTGGGAGATCTCAGAGGTGGTGTTTTTCAGAGCTGATGCTTTCCATGGCTCCTTCTTGCTTGGGGAGGGATGGTAAGCCCACACATCATCCCATTCCCAGGGCCAGGCTCCTGTTGGCCCTGAATCGACAAAATCCAGAGCCAGAGCCTAGAGATTCAGTCCTCAAGAGTGACAGTTTAAGCCCTCGGACAGGGTGAGGAAGAGGAGGTGCTTTTTCATTCTGAACCAGCCTCACCTGCCCAGAGACCTGGGTGGGTATAGCTGTGCCTTGTAGGATTCAGAAGCCTCAGGCTGCTCAAGGTCACTCAGTGCCTTAGGGATTTGTTCTCAGTTAAAATGCAAAGGATTTGGCCAAGAGAATTTGCTTTGTTTTTGACACCTTGCTTGAAAGGTCTGAGGAACGGGGAGCTTGAGGACTTTAAAGGTGGGGGTGAAAGTGAAAGTGAAGTCCCTCAGTCATGTCCGACTCTTTGCGACCCCGTGGACTGTAGCCCGCCAGGCTCCTCCGTCCATAGGATTCTCCAGGCAAGAATACTGGAGTGGGTTGCCATTTCCTTCTCCAGGGGATCTTCCCAACCCAGGGATCAAACCCAGGTCTCCTGCATTGCAGGCAGACGCTTTAACCTCTGAGCCAGCTAGAGGAGTCTCTGACAGCTTACAGGATGTGGGAAGGAGAGACAACGGCAGGAAGCACACACTTTGCCTGTTAATACATTTACTGACTCCCCCTCCGGCCCTGCCAGGGAAAACTCCTGCTTTTTTCTTCTTGTTTTTATAGATAGTATTAAAAACAACGTCTTCCCAGGTGGCTCAGTGGTTAAGAATCTCTCTGCCAATGCAGGAGACGCAGGTTGGATCCCTAGGATCAGGAAGGTCCCCTGGAGAAGGAAATGGCAACCGACTCCAGTATTATTGGGCTTCCTTGGTAGGTCAGTTGGTGAAGAGACTGCCTGCAATGCAGGAGACTCAGTTCGAATCTGGGCCGGCAAGATCCCCTGGAGAAGAGAATGTCTGCCCACTCCAGTTTTCTTGCCTGTAGAATGCCATGGACAGAGGAGCCTGGCAGGATACAGTCCAAGTAGTCACAAAAGAGTTGGACACGGCTTTAACAGTTTAGATTTAGCACTAAACAACAACAATTAAAACCAACAACCACCGCTCTGACCACCTTCCAATATGCTCCAAGCTGCACAGAAAAGAGTAGAGATGTGGACCGTGGTCACTGAGGCTCACATTCTCTCCGCACAGCTTGTTTCTCCAGGGCTGGTCGGCTTATGCTTGTTGCCCTCCTGTAATTGTGAATAGTGACACCCTTTCATTCTCAGAAGTTTCTAGTTTGACAATCATACAGTCACCCTATCCATAGGCATCTCATAGGAAAGCATCATTTGTTTTATCTCTTTTATTTAATCTCTTCATTTAATTATTTTTTCTCTGTTTTACTTGTTGGGAGGAAGCAGCAAAGAGACACATATTTCTACTTTCATACAGCAATTAAGTGACAAGCAGAAATGTTGAGTCGATTGGGAAAACCAATCAAGCTTCATAGTGATGCTGATCCAGACGGAACACAGGGTCCCTCATCCCTCTCTAGGCTCCGAGGCTCACTCAACACCAATGCTCGTCTTGGGTGGCCACAGATAGGAGCATCAGGGAAACTGCCCTCCTAGGCTGGTCTGCTGATGGCCTGGTGGCTGGAATGTGGCTTTTCTTGTACCACATGCTGGGGGAAGATTGGGAAAGATTGAATGCAAAGGAGAAGAGTGCAGTAGAGGATGAATTGGTTGAATGGCATCACCGATTCAACAGACATGAACTTGGGCAAACTCCGGGAGATGGTGAGGAACAGGGCGGCCTGGTATGTTGCGGTCCACGTGGTCGCAAAAAGTCAGACACGACTGAGCAACTGAACAACAATGATGCTGGACAAGTGGCTGTGTGGCAGAGGTATCCTGAGACAGAGGTACTCAGAGTGAGACTAGGTCACTGTCACATCGGCTCCTAGCTCCAGCTGTGAAGGTTGGAGCTTCTTCCACTGGGGAAACCTTTACACACACACACACACACACACACACACGCACACAGTTGTTGTTGTTCAGCCGCTCAGTCGTGTCCAATGCTCTGTGACCCCATGGACTCAGCACACCAGGCTCCCCTGTCCTTCACCATTTCCTTGAGGTTACTCAAACTCATGTCCATTGAGTCAGAGATGCCATCCAACCATCTCATCCTCTGTCATCCCCTTCTCCTGCCTTCAATCTTTCCCAGCATCAGGGTCTTTTCCAATGAGTCAGTTCTTTGTATCAGGTGGCCAAAGTATTGGAGCTTCAGCTTCAGCATCAGTCCTTCCAATGACTATTCAGGATTAATTTCCTTTAGGATGGACTGGTTGGATCTCCTTGCAGTCCAAGGGACTCTCAAGGGTCTTTTCCAACACCACAGTTCAAAATAGGTTTCAAGTATATATATATATATATATGTGTGTGTGTGTGTGATAATAATATATAATGTATATTATATATAATTTATATATGAAATATATAAATATACATTCAAATGTAGATTCAAATATAAATAGTCAATAAAGCAGAAATAGATGTTTCTCTGGAACTCTCTTGCTTTTTTGATTATTCAGTGGATATTGGCAATTTGATCTCTGGTTCCTCTCCCTTTTCTAAAACCAGCTTGAACATCTGGAAGTTCATGATTCACGTACTGTTGAAGCCTGGTTTGGAGAATTTTGAGCATTACTTTACTAGTGTGTGAGATGAGTGCAATTGTGCAATAGTTTGAGCATTCTTTGGCATTGCCTTTCTTTGGGATTGGAATGAAAACTGACATTTTCCAGTCCTGTGGCCACTGCTGAGTTTTCCAAATTTTCTGGCATATTGAGTGCAGCACTTTCACAGCATCATCTTTCAGGATTTGAAATAGCTCAGCTGGAATTCCATCACCTCCACTAGCTTTGTTCGTAGTGATGCTTCCTAAGGCCCACTTGAATTCACATTCCAGGATGTCTGTCTCTAGGTGAGTGATCACACCATCATGATTATCTGGGTCATGAAGATCTTTTTTGAACAATTCTTCTGTGTATTCTTGCCACCTCTTCTTAATATCTTCTGCTTCTGTTGCTGCTGCTGCTGCTGCTGCTGCTAAGTCGCTTCAGTCGTGTCCGACTCTGTGTGACCCCATAGACGGCAGCCCACCAGGCTCCCCCATCCCTGGGATTCTCCAGGCAAGAACACGAGTGGGTTGCCATTTCCTCCTCCAGTGCATGAAAGTGAAAAGTGAAAGTGAAGTTACTCAGTCATGTCCCACTCTTCACGACCCCGTGGACTGCAGCCCACCAGGCTCCTCCATCCATGGGATTTTCCAGGCAAGAGTGCTGGAGTGGGTTGCCATTGCCTTCTCTGTCTGCTTCTGTCAGGACCATACCATTTCTGTCCTTTATTGAGCCCATCTTTGCATGAAATTTTCCCTTGGTATCTCTAATTTTCTGGAAGAGATCTCTAGTCTTTCCCATTCTATTGTTTTCCTCTATTTCTTTGCATTGATCGCTAAGGAAGGCTTTCTTATCTCTCCTTGCTATTCTCTGGAACTCTGCATTCAAATGGGAATATCATTCCTTTTCTCCTTTGCTTTTTGCTTCCCGTCTTTTCACAGCTACTTGTAAGGCCTCCTCAGACAACCATTTTGCTTTTTTGCATTTCTTATTCTTGGAGATGGTCTTGCTCCCTCTCTCCTGTACAGTGTCACGAAACTCCATCCATAGTTCATCAGGCACTCTATCAGATCTAGTCCCTTAAATCTATTTCTCACTTCCACTGTATAATCATAAGGGATTTGATTTAGGTCATACCTGAATGGTCTAGTGGTTTTTCCCACTTTCTTCAATTTAAGTCTGAATTTGGCAATAAGGAGTTCATGATCTGAGCCACGGTCAGCTCCCAGTCTTGTTTTTGCTGACTGTATAGAGCTTCTCCATCTTTGGCTGCAAAGAATATCATCAATCTGATTTCAGTGTTGGCCATCTGGTGATGTCCATGTGTAGAGTCTTCTCTTGTGTTGTTGGAAGAGGGTGTTTGCTATGACCAGTGTGTTCTCTTGGCAAAACTCTATTAGCCTTTGCCCTGCTTCATTCTGTACTCCAAGGCCAAATTTGCCTGTTACTCCAGGTGTTTCTTGACTTCCTACTTTTGCATTCCAGTCCCCTATAATGAAAAGGACATCTTTTTTGGGTGTTAGTTCTAAAAGGTCTTGTAGGTCTTCATAGAACTATTCAACTTCAGCTTCTTCAGCGTTACTGTGGATTACACTAAACTGTGGAAAATTCTGAAAGAGATGGAAATACCAGACCAGCTGATCTGCCCCTTGAGAAATCTGTATGCAGGTCAGGAAAGAACAGTTAGAACTGGACATGGAACAACAGACTGGTTCTAAATAGGAAAAGGAGTACATGAAGGCTGTATATTGTCACCCTGCTTATTTAACTTATATGCAGTGTACATCATGAGAAATGCTGGGCTGGAGGAAGCACAAGCTGGAATCAAGATTGCCAGGAGAAAATATCAGTTACCTCAGATATGCAGATGACACCACCCTTATGGCAGAAAGTGAAGAAGAAGTAAAGAGCCTCTTGATGAAAGTGAAAGAGGACAGTGAAAAAGTTGGCTTAAAGCTCAACATTCAGAAAACTAAGATCATGGCATCTGGTCCCATCAGTTCATGGCAAATAGATGTAGAAGCAGTGACAGACTATTTGTTGGGCTCCAAAATCACTGCAGATGGTGATTGCAGCCATGAAATTAAAAGACGCTTACTCCTTGGAGGGAAAGTTATGACCAACCAAGACAGCAGGTTAAAAAGCAGAGATGTTACTTTGTCAAGAAAGGTCCATCTAATCAAGGCTATCATTTTTCCAGTGGTCACGTATGGATGTGAGAGTTGGACTATAAAGAAAGCTGAGCACCGAAGAATTGATGCTTTTGAACTGTGGTGTTGGAGAAGACTCTTGAGAGTCCCTTGGACTGCAAGGAGATCCAACCAGTCCATCCTAAAGAAGATCAGTCCTGGGTGTTCATTGGAAGGACTGATGCTGAAGCTGAAGCTCCAATACTTTGGCCACCTGATGCGAACAGCTGACTCATTTGGAAAGCCCCTGATGCTGGGAAAGACTGAGGGCAGGTTGAGAAGGGGATGACAGAGGATGAGATGGCTGGATGGCATCGCCAACTCAATGGACATGAGTTTGGGTAAACTCCAGGAGTTGGTGGTGGACAGGGAGGCCTGGTGTGCTGCAGTTCATGGGGTTGCAAAGAGTCAGACACGACTGAGTGACTGAACTGAACTCAAATATAAATATAGATTCAAATATATACATTTTAATTATATATGTTGAATATATATATATTTGAAGCACTTTGCTATACACTTGAAACCAACACAACATTGTATATCAACGATACTTCGATTTCTCAAAAAGGAGCCTTTGAGTTGACAGGAGGAACTTGCAGAAGAGGAACATGTGCTCTCCTGGTTAAGGACATGTGCCTTCAGTCCTTCATTTAGTTCCAACTCACCCAACTTCGTATACTGTGTAGGGCCTCGTGTGTACCTGCCCTGGCTGGCTCAGCACGCAATCGTTGCTGCTGATTGAGGGGATGACTTCACATAGGGAGCGGAGAGAGTGTTTGGTGGAGCAGGGCCCAGGCAGCTCAGAGTGCTCTCTAGGCGGTTTGAGGTCCCTGCAGCTGGACCCTGTAGAGACTTAACAAGGGTGTTTGTGCCTTAAAGACACTGCGGAAGCCCTGCTGCTCCTTCTGTGCCCTCCTGTCCCCAAACATTAAGGATAACGGGATCTGTCGCCCAGCAAATGGCCCACGCTTGGCCTGTTTCTATGGAGCATCATCTGGGTTTGGCCTTGACTCTCCTGTGTTCTGCGCTGTGAGTAGAATATCAATCGATGTGGAGGAAAAGCAAGCTGGTTGCCGTAGGAATGTGATCTGACCCTCTTTATGTGCGCCTGTGCAAAGACGCTTCAGTCCTGTCTGACTCTCTGTGACCCGATGGACTGTAACCCGCCAGGCTCCTCTGTCCACGGGATTCTCCAGGTAAGAATACTGGAGTAGGTTGCCAAGTCCTCCTCCAGGGGATCTTCCGAACCCAGGGGTCGAACCTACATCTCTTGCATCTACTGCATTGGCAGGTGAGGAGTACCCTGGCAGGCTATAGTCCCTGGGGTGGCAAAGAGTCAGACACGACCAAGCACAGCACACATTTTCTACCACTAGTGCCACCTGGGAAGCCCAAGCATCTTTACAGCACCCAAGAATTCTTCACTCACCCTGATTCCACTTTTTCTCCTTCATATCACCCCACTTTGACTGCTTTAGCCCACCAAGATTTGGTTAAGACTTGTGATCTCAGCTGGGGCTGCAGGCTGGGGAGAAGGGAAGGGGGTCTTGCTTTCTAGAGGAGGAAGTTTCATGGAAAGGGGTGGATTCCTATGCCTGATAGTCTCCCTGGCTTTTCAGATTCAGTAAGTCCCCTACATACATATGACTTCTCTTCCCAGAGCGTGTTCTCAAGTCCAGTTTGTTCATAAGTCCAACAAAGTTAGCCTAGACTCTGCTGGGAAACATTGAGGGTGAGAGGAGAAGGGGATGACAGAGGATGGGATTGTTAGATGGCATCACTGACTCAATGGATATGAGTTTGAGCAAACTCCGGGAAATAGTGAAGGACAGGGAAGCCTGGCATGCTCTATGAGACTGCAGAGTCGGACACGACTTAGAGATTGAACAACGACAGTGAAAACCCAGCTAATACAATCCGTTATATAGTACTGTACTGTGCATGGTTGCATGCATGCTAAGTCATGTCTGATGCTTTGTTACTCCACGGACTATAACCCTCCAGGCTCCTCTGTCCATGGGATTCTCCAGGCAAGAATCCTGGAGTGGGTTGCCATGCCCTCCTCCAGGGAATCTTCATGATCCAGGGATCAAACCTGGGTCTCTTAAGTCTCCTGCATTGGCAGGAGAGCCACTAATACTGTACTGTAAAAGTTTATAATACTTTTCATACAAATAATATGTACATAAAAACAAATAAACACAGAAAATAAAGAAAAAAACTTAAATCTGACAGTACAGTACCCCGAAAAGTACAGTAGTACAGTACTATGCTGGCGTACAGGGTCAGCACACATGTTTGCATCTTTGAAAGCTCGCCATTGAAGGTTCATATTAGGGGTTTACGGTATAGGCTTATCCTCTAAACTGATTTTGTCATAGAAACATTGACAATCAGAGCAAGACACTAACTAAAACATTGTCTAGACCAGCTTCTTTGTTTTATAGATGAGGAAATTGAAATCCCAAGTCCTCACACAGCTGATCAGTGTCTGGTCTGGAACCCAGGCCCAGGAGAGCATCTGAGAGCATTGCTTCAACTCTCAAAGAAACACATTTAGATTTCCCGGCGGGGGCGGGGGTGGGGGGGATGGGCAGTTCTTTCCCATTTCATTTTATTCCAAAGTAAAAAAACACATTCTTATTTGATTAATCTACTTATAAACGCTAATGACCAGTCCTTGTGCTAAGTACTGAACATAATTTACTGAATTAGCTAATTGTTAACAATGGAAGGTAGTTTCTTTGACCTTTTATAATCCATGTTCCTCCCACAGAAAAGAAGTTCCGATCACCAGTGTTTTGGTGACATTGGCATAGAAGGTGAATTACTTGGCAGGAAAGCAAAATCCAATTCCTTGGGACCATGATCTCCTCTACTCAACACCCTAGACTGCCTTATACCATGAAATGCAGAGGGAAAAGAAGGACAATTTTAATTAGAAGCATTACACACTCTACATACTTGCTGATCACGGAGGAGAGGTAACGTGGTAGATCAGTGTAGGCAGATGCGGGCGCCCAGGGGTCTGACTCTAAGTCTTGCCTCCACCTTTTTTTGGCCAGATAACTTTGAGCAGAGAAACTGTCTTCAAGCCTCTATTTCCTCAGCTGTAAAATGGGTTTGATCACTGTGCCTGTTTTGTAGAGTTATGAGGATTAAGTGGGTTGATGTTATGCAATGTTCTGGCACATAGTAAGTTTTCCATAATTATTATTGCTGTTGTTAGTACATACTTGCAGAAAAATTTGCAAGTTCCTAAAAATATGAAGAAGGAAGCTGCCTTAATTTGATTCCTCAGAATGTACTCCTCTCCCCCCATGTACTCATTGTGGCATTATAACGTATGTGTGATTTACTAGGCTGTGTTTTTTTAATTTAACACTCTTTTGTGAACATCTTCCCTTACTTCTCAAATACATGATTTTTAATGTCTGCACACCATTTTATAAATAGACAGACCATAATTTAACTATTTCCTTATTGCTGCAGTTTAGTCTCTTTCCCCTATTATTTTCTTTTTCCCTTTATAAACATCCTGGCCTGTGAATCTTTGTACTGTTGATCAGGATAGATTCTGAGAACTAAAATTATTGGCTCACGACATAAACAAGTGTCAGAATCTTGATTCAGACTGCCAAACTGCTTTGCAAAAAGCAGCCATGCTTTACTTCGTAAAGCTCATGCTCCAAAGCTGCCCAGGTTGGTGTTCCCCACTGGGCTGATTCTGTGAGAGGGGCAGTCAAATGCCTAACACCCTTGGTTAATCAAGAGTTGGTTTCATTCTCCTTCAGTTCCTGGGCTGCGTATGGGACTGTTGGAAATGTCTCCAGTTTGGGGGTCCTTTGGTATCTCCTTCTAGGGAAGCTCGTGTACCCAAACAAGCTGACATCGCAGCCTCAGCTGATCTAATCCAGTTGTCTGACCAGTGGAATGAAGGGCATCCTTCATCAGACTCACCTGTAAAAGCTTTCAGACCAGTCAAGCCCATGGTCCTTTGCCTGTTCTATTGCTCTATGGATGATGCTTCCCTGGTGGCTCAGATGGTAAAGAATCTGCCTGCAGTGCAGGAGACCACGGTTTGATCCCTGGGTCAGGAAGATCCCCTGGAGAAGGGAATGGCTACCCTCTCCAGTATTCTTGTCTGGAGAACCCCATGCCAGGCTACGGGCTATGGGGTCGCAAAGAGTCGGACATGACTGAGTGACTAACACTTTCACATGGATAATGCCCCCCGTTCACTAGAGAGTTTCTGCTGAAGTTTACCCCCTCATCCTTGGCCAGTTGGTCCTCTGAAGCAGAGCTCTATGCGCACATGTCTCTCCACGGCATGTGGGTGGCCAGGGCCCTGGTGTGCTTTCCTGCCACCTCTCTGGGTCCAGCGCAAGGCATGCTTGGCACACGGCTTAGGTATTGCTCAGCTTCCCTTCCTGGAATCCAGGATAGTTGCCTTTCCTGGGATCACCCTTTCTGTTCTCACTTCCACTCCCCCCACCCCACCCCCAGCCGAGGGCACGCCTTCTTCATGCCTCGGTGCTGTCTCCTCACCCAATCAGTCTCTCTGTGGCTGAACTCTTCCCCCTCCAACACCTCCTATGCCCAGTGGCCAGATTCATCTTCCTTAAACGCAGTCCCGAGGCTGCCACTCTTCACCAATGACCAGATTAAGTACCCTCTCAAGGCCCCTGTTTCCTGGTTACTCCATAACTATTTCCAGCCAAACCACATGACTCACTGTTTCTGAATGGACACCATCCTGGTCTGAGTCATTATTTCCCTTGGCTTTAATTGTCTTCCTTCTCCCATGTCTCTCTTGAAATTCCAACCCTGATGCTGGGAAAGGTTGAAGGCAGGAGGAGAAGGGGACGACCGAGGACGAGACGGTTGGATGGCATCACTGACTCAATGGCCATGAGTTGGAGCAAGCTCTGGGAGATGGTGAGAAACAGGGAAGCCTGGCGTGCTGCCGTCCATGGGTGGGGTCACAAAGAGCTGGACACGTCTGAGCGACTGAACGGCAGCAGTGCCCATCCCAAGTACCCGCATCTGTCTTAACGCACTTTCACCAGCATGAAAGCTCACCCACCAAGGACACCCCTCTCCCCAGTTTCTCTTATAATATGATGACTTCTAATCTTCCCTTTGTCCCAATTTCGGCAGATAATAGAGATGACCAGCCTTTATTATCTACGTCTTATCTCACCCTCCCTTTGTCCCCACGTCTGTGGATAATAAACTCCTGGAAGGCAGGACAGGACTGTGCCCTCTGCCCCATGTATCACTGCGCAGAGGCCTTTAGACACGGGGACACTCATCCTGAGACAGACGCTCTCTGACACAGCCCTGCTCTCACGCTGCCACAGAGGGGGAGCCGCACAACTGTCATGATCTACTGCTTTTCCCTGGAGAGGCAATTACACCACTTTATCTTCCCCCTTTGGCTTGCAGCCAGCGGCTTGGCACCTAGTCTCTAATTTTCTTTTTGTTTAAAGGCACGTTCTGTCTGCTCGGACAAATGGTGATGGTGATGAGAGCTGCTGCTCTGTGTTAACCACCTACTGTGTGCTAGACTGTGCTTTACATATGATACCTCACTAATCTTCATAAAAATCTTATACATTAGCTGGTATTATTCTACTTTCTGGAGGAGAAAATGGAAGCTCAGAGAGGTTGAAAAAAAACTGTACCATAGCCCTAAAGATGTAGATCAGAGTTGGAGTCAAGAGTGAAACCCAGATCTACTGGCCTAAGTCCTTCCCAGAAAGTTCCACCCGAAAAGGATGACTTAAGGGTGAGGATGGATGATGTGATGTATGTGAGGCTCTGATTCAATATTCTTGAGATCTAATAGCCTGAAGCTTTTCAGTGGGGAAGTGCTTACTTCTCTATAGCTTAGATATGCTAAGCTCCAGTCCTGCTTGATCCCATTGCCAGGTTAGGAGAGGACAGGGAAGTGGAACGAAACTCCTCCTTGGTGAGCAGCAGGTAATTTATAAGAATCCAGAGATCTTTGTCTCTATCCATACTCTATGCTTCCTCCTGAAATCTCCAAAGGTTCCAGACCTATGTACTCTTGACACTAAATTATGGGCAGCCTGACCCTTGCTACACTCTCCAGGTCATCTTCTTCCTGTGGGGGACAGGAATAGTTGAATAGGTATAGTATATGCCAAGATTAAGACAGTATCAAATATCTTAGTTTAGGCATCAAAACTGGGTATGTTGGGATAATTCAATACTAATTTTTAAAGGGGCTTCCCTGATGGCTCAGATGGTAAAGAATCCACCTGCAATGTGGGAGACCTGGGTTCTATCCTTGGTTTGGATAAGGGCATGTATACTCACTCCAGTGTAAGAAAACAGCATCCTAGCATAGTGCTTGAAATAGTTTTTTAAAAGACACTAATTGGAGAAATGAATGAATGAATTCAGGAATCTGGGGATGAATGAATGAGTGAGTGAATATTTACAGTTTTGTTTTTTTCATGGCAAGCAATAGGAATAATGGGGAAATAGTATCTTCCAGTTTTTAGCAGTGTAACTTATTCTCTCTGAGGCTCAGTTTAGTCATGTGTAAAATGTTGATGCTAATACCAGCTGTCAAGAACTGTGAAAAGTCTAAAATTTTACCCTCTTTCCAGCTAACATGCTAGCCTGCCACAGTTTCAGAGATGCTGGCAGAAGACATGGAGTTCTGGGTCAGATACACTGACTTTATTACTCACGGCACAGCAAAGCATCATCACCATATTTGTGTAAGTTTCCATTGCAAATGGCTCAGATGGATGCCTGCACACACAGAGAACTGTGTTATAGGAAAATAAACCCCAGGCTTTCCCTCATCGACCAGTTGGCAAAGAATCCACCTGCAATGAGGGAGACCTGGGTTTGATCCCTGGGTTGGGAAGATCTGCTGGAGAAGGGAAAGGCTACCCACTCCAGTATTCTGGCCTGGAGAGTTCCATGGACTATATAGTCCATGGGGTTGCAAAGAGTTGGACACGACTGAGCGACTTTCACTTTCACTTTAGCAATCCTGCATTTATGATGGGCAGGAGGCATGCTCATCCTTTCCTCTGGAGCTGCTTGCTACACAAATATCCTTGAGAAGATATTCTGGAAGGAAGGGGTCTATTGCTTTGCTTGTAAGACATGTGGAAATGCATAGGACTCAGAAAGAAATCTCCAAACATAACCTCTAAGAGTTTTTTTTAAGTGAGGATTAAATAAACTATCATATTGCACCAGTCATGATAGTCCAGGTGATGCTGAGGTAACAAGTGACTTCCCACGCTTCAGTGCCTTAAGCCTCCAAAGATATATTTCTTTTTTTTTTTTAAATTGAAGTATAGTTGATTTGCAATGTTGTGTTAGCTTCTGGTGTATAGCAAAGTCATTCAGTTATATATATGTGTGTATGTATTATGTTTATACATGTGTGTGTATACATACATAAATATATAGGCTTCCCAGGTGACTCAGTGGTAAAGAACCCACCTGCCAATGCAGGATACCCAGGTTTGATCCTTAGGATGGGAAAATTCCCTGGAGAAGGAAATGGCAACCCATTCCAGTATTCTTGCCTAGAAAATCCTGTGGACAGAGGAATCTGGCAGGCTACAGTCCATAGGGTCGCAAAGAGTTGGATATGACTTAGCAGCTGAGCATGCACTCACATATACATATACATATATACATTAATATATAGTCTTTTTCATATTCTTTTCCCTTGTGGTTTATTACAGGACATCGAATATAGTCTTCTGTGCTATATGGTAGGCACTTGTTGGTTATCTTTTTTGTATATATTTGTTGTATTTGTTAATCCCAATGGACATGGGTTTGGGTGGACTCTGGGAGTTGGTGATGGACAGGGAGGCCTGGCATGGTGCGGTTCATGGGGTTGCAAAGAGTCGGACACGACTGAGCGAATGAACTGAACTGAATCCCAAACTCCTTCCCCTACTTTCTTTTCCCTCTGGTAACCATTTGTTTGTTTCCTATATCTATAATTTGTTTCCTAAATAAATTTATTTTTGTTATATTTTAGATTCCACATATAAGTTATATCATATGGTATTTGTCTTTCTCTCTCTGACTTCACTTAACATTATAGTCTCTAGGCCCACTCATGTTGCTGCAAATGGCAGTATTTCCCTCAAAGAGGTATTTCTTGCTAATGTCAGGAGGAATCAGCTGGGGACTCTGTTCTAGGTCATCCTTCCTCCAGTTCCCAGCTGAGGAGGCCTCGTGATGGGCACATTGCCCTGGCAGAGGGAAGGTGAGTGTGCAAAATAGCAGGCAGGCTCTTAGAACTTCATCCCAGAAGTGGCCTGTATTGCTACTGCTAAGACATCACTGTCCAAGGCAAGTCACTAGGCTAAACCCAACTTTGAGGGGGCAGGGAAGTGTGCCCAGAAGAAGAACCTGAAATATCTATTTGGCAGGCTGCAAGAATTACTATGCCACTAATGCCAAGTCCTTGCACAAGGCCTGGCATGTTAAAGTTGTAGTGTCCATCTTTCTTTCCAGTCTTGCAGCCATGAAGTTGGGCAGGGTCAGAAACATGGGTCTTGGGTTCAGGGGAAGCTCATAGTGGTCATGCATTCAGATTATCCTTTGGCAATCTGTGGCTGTGGTCAAGAAAATTTACAGAATTCCCAGTGAAAAGTTATCTGCCCGAGCTTGTGAATCAAGTTAATTAGTGCTGATCATTAACATGCATTCAAGTCCTCAAGTTTGTTGGTCAACATTAAAAAAGAAGGAACATGGGATTTCTCCCAATCCCCAATTATTGCACAGAGTTAATGACTAGACTGAGAAAGAGGAGAAAAATATTGATTTATTCTTTATTCATGATACAATGCAATCACAGATTCAACAGCTGAAATACATCCTGACTTGAATGGGTCTCCCAATCTGACTAGAAATCATGAAATGTCATAGAAATAAACATTACAGATCATCACGGCTTCCATGCTTTAGCGTTCAAATATGCCAGATAGGTCCTAGTTCATTTTTTTTAGTAAATAGTCATTGAGACCCTCCTGTCTGTTGGGTTCTGTGTTAAGGATATGAGTACAGAGTGAGGAACAAAACAGATACTGTTGCTGACCCCATGGAGCTCAGAGTCTAGCAGGAAAAGACCTTAGTAAAAGCTCACCCTTAACGATGGCTTGCTAACTGAGGGCTGAGCGCACAGTTGCATAGTATGTTAGCATTTCCATAAAGGACCCAACAGTCCTGTAGTGAGTGATTTGTTACTTGTGATAACTCTCAGTGGGACCCCAGTTTTGACCTGGGTAGTCAAGTCTCTGAGAAGTAATTCTGGGGGTATCAGAGTTGCTGGGACAGAATTCAGGTCTCAAGAGCCCAGGTAATAGACGCATCAACACCTAGTCATTTCCACTAAGCTTCATCGTAAGAACCAGCCTTGTACACGGGCTGTGGATCCCCCATCTCCAGGCTGCGCCTTGTCTTAGTCAGTGTTCTCCATCAGTGATGAGTAGACTTTTACAGAACTTGTGTAAGTATAAGTGTTAGTCGCTCAGTCGTGTCCAACTCTTTGTGACCCCATAGACTCCTGCCAGGCTCCTCTGTCCACAGGAATTCTCCAGGCAAGAATACTGGTGTGTGTTAGCTGCTCAGTCATGTCCAATTCTTTGTGACCCCAGGGACTGTAGACCGCCAGGCTCCTTTATCCATGAAATTCTCCAGGCGAGAATACTGGAGTGGGTTGCCAGTTCCTGCTCCAGAAGAATACTGGAGCAGGTAGCTCTTCCCTTCTCCAGGGTCAGAAGACTCTTTGCATACTTATTGGGTGCCAGGCACTGTGCAACTACAGTTATCTGCAAGGGTAGAATGACTATTATCACTTTACAGATGAAGAAACTGAGGATGAGAAGAGACGAGACTAGCCTGTTATTCCAAGGCTCCGAATTGGTAGAAGGAGTCTGGATTGAACCCGTCACGCCTGAGCCTGAACTTTTCCCAGAGGTGGGAAGCTGCCCTTTCTAACCACTGGGCTCCCTGATCAGTGGGTGCTCCCAGACCCGTAACTATGGCTCTTGCCAGATGTCCCTCAGCCCCCCTACAATAACACCAGGTTATGAAACCCAGGCCACTCCAGCAGAAACGGACCAACTGAGGCAACACCTGTCTTTCCTCACAGCAGCGGAATAACCTTGCAGCTTCTACTCTGATCGAATGAATTTAGCAAATGACGACACAGCTTCAAAGTGGCCAGGCCGGGAGGCTGATGGGTGAGCTGGGCGCAGGCTTGTTCTTCAAGGGCTCAAAATCAGCAGTGCAAGAGAAACTTTGAACCACAGCCACTATAATTCAAGAGTTACTTTAAATACCACCACCACTACCCCCACCCACCCCCTGCCCCAGAGAAGGAAATAGCAACTCACTCCAGTATTCTTGCCTGGAGAATCCCATGGACAGAGGAGTCTGATGGGTTATGGTCCATGGGGATCACAAAGAGTCGGACATGACTGACAGACTAACACGTTCACTTTCAAATAAAGCCTGGCAGGAAGACAAGGAGAGAGACACACACACAGTCCTGCTGGGGAAATCTAGGAAGGCTTTGGGGGGAAGTGTGATCTGTCAGGGTCTTGAAGGATGAGTAAGACTCAAATGCTAGAGATGGGTCAGGCAGGGCGTGGAGGGGGAGAGTGAGTTTGAAGGAGCCAAGTCAGGCAGGCAAAAGAAGGTGCCGTTGCTTCTAGAAACTGGGGAAGTTGTTTTTCTGGGCCTTACCAGGTCTGACCCATTTTTCTAGCACCCCTGGGGAAGAGCAGCTTGTAGGAGGCAGGTGTATTTGGGAGGGGCTGCCTCAGGGGCGACAGGAAAAGAAAGGATGTTGTGGACTCTCGGAAATTCTTTTCAGAAAGAGAGCCCTCTGGTGCTCAGCACCAGGCCAACTTCTCTTTGTTTTCCACCGGCTCCTGGGCTGTGGAGCTGGTGCCCTGTCCCCTGGGGCGCCGTGAGGGTGGGGGGCCCTCGATGGCCCCTGGAGTGGCGGAGAGCTGCATCTCCAGCCTGAGGCCCGACTGGCCCCAGCCCCCAGCCCTGCAGAGAGCCCTCCCCGGGGTGCGCTGATGGGCTGACAGCTGTCTCTTTCGGAGCCCCCTGGGTCTCCACCGCCTCCGAGCGCCTGGCCCCTTGTGGAAAGAAGCGTGGTAGGTTTTTAATCCTGACCAGTTACATATGGGACAAACAATCTGAATGTTAATCCATCTGGAGAGAGAATGAATCTGTATCTTCTGCGGCCTGTACCTTTTGTTTTTTCATCTCTGGGTCTTTAAATCTCATTATGAAGCCAGAGGGAACCCCCTGCAAGCCTGTCTCTTACCCATCAGGCAGCCCTTTAAACATTTCTTTGTGCTCCATCTCCTCCTGCTTCTCGCTAACAGACCTTCTTTCATCTGGATGTGGCGTGGCTCCTGAAACAGCTAAACAAAGCCTCACTACACCCCCGTGAGGAAAGAAGCGATCATGACGCACTTTCCTCCTGCCTGAGAACAGACAAGGCCCAGTAAGCACAGAGACTGCATCAGCGCGCTCCGCAGCCCCCGTGCAACAACAGGGGCATGGCCACAACGCCCTGACCACGTGTGCTTCGGCGGGAGCAGATTCACAGGTTCAGAAAGGAACTTGGTCTGTTTCTTCCTAAATGGCTCCCTCCTCCTCTGGGCCCTATCTGGGAGAGTGGAATCAGCCAAGCCCCCAAGCCTGGAAACTTCACCTCTCCTAGGCTTTAGATTCTGAGCGGATGGCCCAGTGCTCACGTCGGTTCTACCTTTTCTCTGGCTCTGTCAGACACTGCCAGGGCACCCTGCTTGCCTGGATGTTAGCTTGCTGTCTGCAGTCCTGCTCCTCCTACGTTTTCCTCCCAATCTACCCTCCAGGCTGCTATCGCAGTAATCTTTCTAAAATTCACACTTACTTGGGTCATGCCTCTGCCTAGAGCCCCTCGTACAGCAGAAGATTTAAACTCCTTAGCTGTCACAGAAGCTCCATGCCTGAGCCTACAGTCCAACCTCACTTTGCACCTGTGCCTCTCTGCCTGCTCCCTAACTGGCCACTTAGAACTACTTCCTGCTCCCCAGATGATGCAGTTAAAGTGCTGCACTCAGTATGCCAGCAAATTTGAAAAACTCAGCAGTGGCCACTGGACTGGAAAAGGTCAGTTTTCATTCCAATCCCAAAGAAAAGCAATGCCAAAGAATGTTCAAACTATTTCACAATTGCACTCATCTCACATGCTAGCAAAGTAATGCTCAAAATTCTCCAAGCCAGGCTTCCACAATACATGAACTGAGAACTTCTAGATGTTCAAGTTGGATTTAGAAAAGGCAGAGGAACCAGAGATCAAATTGTCAACATCCTTTGGATCATCGAAAAAACAAGAGAATTTCAGAAAAACATCTACTTCTGCTCCATTGAATACACAAAAGCCTTTGTGTGGATCACAACAAACTATGGAAAATTCTTAAGAGATGGGAATACCAGACCACCTGACCTGCCTCCTGAGAAACCTGTATGCAGTTCAAGAAGCAACAGTTAGAACTGAATATGGAACAACAGGCTGGTTCCAAATCAGGAAAGGAGTACATCAAGGCTGTATATTGTCACCCTGCTTATTTAACTTACATACAGAGTACATCATGAGAAATGCTGGGCTGGATGAAGCACAAGCTGGAATCAAGATTGCCGGGAGAAATATCAATAACCTCAGATATGCAGATGATACCACCCTTATGGCAGAAAGCGAAGAGGAACTAAAGAGCCTCTTGATGAAAGTGAAAGAGGAGAGTGAAAAACTTGGCTTAAAACTCAACATTCAAAAAAATGAACATCATAGCATCCAGTCCCGTCACTTCATGGCAAATAGACGGGGAGACAATGGAAGCAGTGACAGACGTTCTTTTCTTGAGCTCCAAAATCACTGCAGATGGTGATTGCAGCCATGAAATAAAAAGATGCTTGCTCCTTGGAAGAAAAGCTGTGACAGACCTAGACAGCATATTAAGAAGCAGAGATACTACTTTGCCAACAAAGGTCTGTCTAGTCAAAGCTATGGTTTTTCCAGTAGTCAGGTATAGATGTGAGAGTTGGACTATAAAGAAAGCTGAGTGCTGAAGAACTGATGCTTTTAAACTGCAGTGTTGGAGAAGACTCTTGAGAGTCCCTTGAACTGCAAGGAGATCCAACCAATCCATCCTAAAGGAGATCAGTCCTGGGTGTTCATTGGAAGGACTGATGCTGAAGCTGAAACTCTAATATTTCGGCCACCTGATGCGAAGAGCTGATTCATTGGAAAAGACCCTGATGCTGGGAGGGATTGAGGGCAGGAGAAGGGGACGACAGAGAATGAGATGGTTGGATGACATCACTGACTGGATGGACATGTGTTTGAGCAAGCTGCGGGAGTTGGTGATGGACAGGGAGGCCTGGTGTGCTGTGGTCCATAGGGTCGCAGAGAGTCGGACACGACTGAGCGACTGAACAACAACCTGTCCCCTATGAAGCATTTACTCATGCTCCATGCTCTACTCTGACCCACCCATCAGGGAAGTTCTAAACCATCAAAGCCTGATCAAGAGTGGTCTTCACTCTGAATACCAAGGGAAACTTGCTCCTTTGTATCACGTTGTATCTACACTGGTTTTCTCCTAGTGCCCATAGTAAGATATCATAATTACTAATATTTATGTACTTCCTCCACTGCCCCCAAATCATCTGTGCCTTCCTTCTGGTTTAGTTCTGTGTCTTGCCCATCTTGGCCTTGCCAGTAACTGGTACGGTGCTGTGCCAAGCTGCTTCAGCCGTGTCCGTCCTTGGGATTCTCCAGGCAAGAATACTTGGGTGGGCTGCCATGCCCTCCTCCAGGGGATTTTCCCAATCCAGGCATCAAACCTACATCTCTTCCATCTCCTGGTGGGTTCTTTACCGCTAGCATCATCTAGGAAGCCCGAGTAACTGATACAGGAAGTTACAAATAGTCATTCAATACAAGTTTGCTAAATGAATAGGATCATCACATCAGTGCATTGGAAATGAAAAACAGACAAGGAACCTGAGGCCAAGGACGTTAAGAGGCTTCCTCAGACTCATGTTGTTAATTTAAGTAGCAATGCAACAACTAAGACCCAAGTCTTCCAGTTTCTAGGTCATTACAGCTTTCCAGCTCTTAAAACCAACAAATCTAGCAAGCTGCTTGAGGGGAGATTTTTATTCCTCTAAGTGTTACAGATATCATTCATTCAGATATTCAACCCGTATTTTTTTGAGTGTTTAGCAGAAGGCAAGTGCTGTGCTAGATATTGAGATTACAGAAGAGAACAAGACAGAAATATGTCCTTTTTCACCAGAAACCTTCTACTGGAAGCAGACAAAAATGGATAAAGAAGTAAATAAGATATGAGGTGGGCAGGCAGGGGCCAGAGCAGGTGGAGGCTTGAAGGTCATCATAGGGGGCCTGGATTTTATTTGAAGAGCAGCCACGGGCTTCTTCAAGCTGGCAATTTGATGGCTATGGGATAAGAGTTTGGAGTGGAGTGGCTGAAGGAAGCTGAGCTGAGTTACTACACTGTTCCTGAAGAAATAAGATAGGGCTTGGACCAGGGTGGTAAGAGCAGAAACAGGAGAGGAGGGACTGATTTGAGATTTTTAGAGCAAGCCTGCCACTGCTTGCTGGTTGGGTTGGTTGTGGTTAGAGTCTCTGATCCGTGAGAATGGTCATCAATCACTTCTGTCATGTGCCTGCATCAAGTTGATGACCGCAGAGGTAGTAAGTTAGGATTCCTGAGTCATCGAGGGATTTCAGCATTTGGTCATTGCCAGCTCTTTCTGTAAACCACTCCTGTATACTTTATTATGTGAACAGTATTATCAAAGTCCTCTTTCAGGGGTTAAATTTTTTCTTGTACCTCCTAAGGCCAAGGATGATAGCAATAGAACCCTGGTCATGGACCCATCAGGCTTCCCAGGGGGCGCTAGTGGTAAAGAACCCGCCTGCAATGAGTTTGAGCAAGCTCTGGGAGGTGGTGAAGGACAGGGAAGCCTGGCGCGCTGCAGTCCATGGGGTCGCAGAGTCAGACATGACTGAGTGAACAACCACCACCAATATTCCTGCCTGGGGAATCCCACAGACAGAGGTGCCTGGCAAGATACAGTCCATAGGGTCTCACAGAGTCAGACCCGACTGAACCGACTTAGCACACATGGGCCTGTCCGGCTTTGCACGTGGCCTCTGACTGTGCCTTTTGGAGTTTGACATGATGGCCAGCATTGTGTAGGAAGAGCATGGGTTTTGTGGATGCACAGTGCCTGTTTCAAACTGTGTAACTTTGGGAAAGATTCTTAATCTTGTGAAGCCTCACCTGTCTGATCTGTAAAATGGACATTAAGAGCACATACCTCAGAGAGTCAGTGTGAAAATTTAAGGACATAAGTAAAGTGCTCAGCAGGCCCTCAGTGACTTTTGTTTCTTCTCTCCAGAACCAGCATGTGGGGAAGGAGAAAGTTCAGGTAAAAGAAGGAACAGTCTTCACATTCTTTGGCACCTGCTGGGGCCCTGATACAACTGCACCCTCAACCAACATCTTCAAATCCTTAGATAGGTGCTCAGCTGGTTTTGAGCTTCCCTGATAGCACAGTTGGTAAAGAATCCGCCTGCACTGCAGGAGACGCCACTTCAGTTCTTGGGTTGGGAAGATCCCCTGGAGAATGGATAGGCTACCCACTCCAGTATTCTTGGGCTTCCCTTGTGGCTCAGCTGGTAGAGAATCCGCCTGCAATGCGGGAGACCTGTGTTCGATCCCTGGGTTGGGAAGATCCCCTGGAGAAAGGCTGCCCACTCCAGTATTCTGGCCTGGAGAATTCCATGGATTGTATAGTCCATGGGGTTGCAAAGAGTCAGACACGACTGAGCGACTTTCACTTCACCTAGTTTCAAGGAAGAAACGATTCTCCTCTTGGCTTATAGAACTTGAGGAGGTATAGTTTGGGGCACAAAGTAATTCTTTTAACTAGCTAGTGGCTTGAACTTTTCTCTGTCTCCAGCTAGGATACTCATAGGGGAATAATGGCAGCATGATAACGAGGTTCTTCTTTAGCCAATACTGTGGTATCTGGTGGTTTTGATTCTGAACCTGGGGTGAGTTAGAAAGTGTGAGACTCCTGTGAAGAGCCTTTTCTTACTGACTTTCAGAGAAACATGTTTTGAGTTAGTGAGTTAGAAGGACATCTCTGTGGCTTGTGTCAGCACCTCTGACCTAAGTTCTCCCTGAAGATCATTAATCTAAACACAAGGGGGTCTTCAGAGGAAACCAGAACTTGGAAGGTGGGCTTTAGGCAGGCAGGAAAAGGACCGTTCCAACTTTCTCCTAGATCTGGCCTTTTAGAGAAGAACATTGAGGAATGTAAAGTAGGGGTGACAGATTGGTTTGACTCTTTAGTTGTTAATACCTAGAGGACTGAATCTACTCTGCTCTCAGTGAGGAAGAGGACTGTGGTTGATTGGTGATGTCTGTCAAGAGTAGTATAGGGAGTAAATGAAGCACGTAGGCTACAAATTAATCATCTCTGGTGTAGAAATTCACAAGATCTCCTAGGAGGGCAGGGGCTAAATGGGACCTCCCCCACATGGAAGCAACCAGAGAGCCAGGCAGGAGGGTGTCCCCATAGGGCTCACTTACTAAAGCTGGATAAACTACGTGGTGTATATCAGATAATCTGGCTGCTCGTTATGTTGTTATTGTAGTTGATTTATCTTTTTTGATCCTTAAGCCATTACTGTAATTTTTCAAAAATGTCTAAACTTTGTCAGGGGAGTGGGGGAGGTTCCACGTTTGGACTGAAGTACAAAGAGGGGGTACAGGCCCCTGAGAATAGCAGGGCAGGCAGTGGACAGGCTCCACAAGCCCCAAGGAGGGGCTCAGCCTCAGAGCCCTCCCTCTCTGGTGTGGATTTTCCCTCCTTTTTGGCAGCTGTAGGCAAGCTGAATTCTTAATTTTCTGCCGCCAGCACACTACTCCTCTTTTAGCTTCACCTTTTTCAGGATTTTGCCAAAGACTTTTGCCAAGCTAGTTAATCAACCGTTTCAATTCCTAATTCCATTGGGAGAAGGGAAAGGCAACCAAGAAGACTTAAATTGAATGAGCATTTCCTAGTATTTTTAATATATTTTATCTGTCTTTCCTTAAAAAAAAAAAACCACTTTATTGAGGTATGACTGACATATAAAAAGCTGTATATATTTAATATATGCAAACTCCATGAATTGGGGAGTAAACATACATCTTCACAACCTTCACGACCATCAAGGCCATAAACATATCCATTGCCTCCCGAAGTTTCCTTCCACTTCCATTACTATTACTTGTGGAAGAAAAATTTTTCCCACAGTTACCCTATGAGGTAAGTACTACCCTCACCATCTAGACCACGACGAAACTGAGGTTCAGGGAGGTCAGGAATAGGCCTCAGATCCAGCCAAAGGCAAAGCCACGCCCCCGATGGCCCACGTGCGCACGCTCCCCAGGGCGCATGCTCCTTGGACCCGCTGCGGCCCCCACGGAAGACTGTGGGCTTTGTGCAGAAGGTTGGGCTCTGCCAGAGCTGAACCCGGGCAGCGGGGTACCCGGCCGACAGGAGAGAGCTGGGATGCATGATGCTCTGTGAGCCAGGGAAGAAAGCTCTTTCCCCTTCCAGAGAGAGGGCGCTGTTGACCAAATCCCCACGGGGAGCGAGAGGGACCCACGGGGAGCTAGGCGGACCCTCGGGCTCCCGGCCCAGCCTCTGTGCTAGAAATGGTTTTAACCACAGGATTTACTCTATGGATTTGTATTGGTATCATTTTCAAAGCACTGCATGGGGTGTTAGCTGTGTGACTTTCACTTAGTTTGAATGGGAATTGTATGGGGGTGAGGCAGCAAGATTTAACTTGGTGTCACCATGAATATTTTTAGAGACCTTTTGAATCCTTTGTAATTACACTGTCTGTGCTTTGGGCCTAGTGTTATTGTTCAGTTGACAAAATACTCTTTGCTAATTACAATAAACAAAGGATTTCATTTCTCTAAAAAACAAAAAAAGGTTTCCGAAGCTTTTCATTGCTTGAAGCAGCCCGAAATACCTACCCGGATGTTTAAAAATAAACGGCTAAGACAGGCACACTCAAGACAATTTTTATCACAATTGCATCTGTATTGCTTGCAAACAAGGAAGGCTTTCTTCACATGTTTCATCTGAATGTGTCGGCAGAGATAGAATGGGTCTGTGTGCAAAGTTTAAACTGAAGCCTGAATTTTGTGTAGCTGAAGCTCAGTTCAACATTGTTGCCTTCTGATTTTAGTATGCCTTGTAGATGGAATCCTGGGGAGTTTTCAGTGCTCTAGTGGAGAGGGAATTGCAATGGCACCCCACTCCAGTACTCTTGCCTGGAAAATCCCATGGACGCAGTCCATGGGGTCGGGAAGAGTTGGACACGACTGAGTGACTTCACTTTCACTTTTTACTTTCATGCACTGGAGAAGGAAATGGCAACCCACTCCAGTGTTCTTGCCTGGAGAATCCCAGGGACGGCGGGGTCTGGTGGGCTGCCGTCTATGGGGTCGCACAGAGTTGGACACGGCTGAAGCGACTTAGCAGCAGCAGTCTTCCATTTCACTGATGAGAGGGCCAGAGGAGACAGAAATCAAGGGCTGGTGGAATCTTAGCTCTGCCATGTGCTGTGTGACTGGTAGCAAGTCACCGTACCTCTCTGAGCCTCGAATGCAAACTGGAGAGAATGTCAGTAACCTCCCTTCCAGCGTTGTTGGGAATGGATGGAAAGCACTCAGCACAGAGCGCATTCAGGGAGTCTTTATCTGGAGTTGGCTATTATTTTTTAAGATGTGCTCAATAAATATGTGGTGAATGAATGAAGAATATTTGTTCTGATCGCAAGATGCTTCAGGCAGCATTTTCAATTTTAAGTTATGCTAGGAAGAAAGCCTAATGAAATGCCAGCCTCTCCGAGGAACCTTGTAACTTCTGATTGTCTCCAGCAAGGCTGGCTGCGACGCTTCCTGTGTGACTGTGGCTGCCTGCATTTTGCAGCAACAGTAGCCGGCAGATCTGATGCGAGCGAAGTGGAATTAGGTGGGTCTGACTGAGCAGGGCCCCAGGGGGCTGGCAAGTGCTTCTGTAGCTATTCATAGTGGATGCAGATTGAACTCTCGCCACCAGGCATCGTTCTAAATGTTTGGTGCTTACAACCATAACCCTACCAACAGGCACTCTGATTATTCCCATTTTACGGATGGAAAAGCCTGAGACAGTTTCAATTAGGAAGTATCTTGAATTGCCTTGGCTTGTAAGGGATTGAACTGGGATCTAAGCCCAGAACTGGTGTCTGGCTCTGGCTTTGGCCCTGACCACTATGCTCTGTGGCTTCCCAGGTGGCGTTAGTGGTAAAGAGCCTTCCTGCCAGTGCAGATGAGGGTTCGATCCTTGGGTTGGAAAGATCCACTGGATGAGAACATGGTAACCCACTCCAATATTTTTGCCTGGAGAATCCCATGAACAGAGGAGCCTTGTGGGCTACAGTCCATGGGGTCGCAAAGAGCTGGACATGACTGAAGTGAGTTAGCACACACACACACGCATGCATTGTGCTCTGTGGCCTCCCTGGAGCTTGCAGATCTGAGAATGCCTTGAATAGGACGGATGTGATGAGTTGGAAGGTAAATTGAGAAGAGGATATTGGTTCTCTGATCCACAGAAGCTCTGCTAAGAAATGGACCCAGAGTAGAAAATTCAACTCGGTGCCTGGAGCTGGCCTCGTTGAAGCCTTCTGTGTGCATGATGCATGTACACACACACACACACACACACACACACACACACACACACACACACACGTGTTAATCATGGGGAAATAGAAAGAAATAGTATGAGGACTGTAGGAAAACACAGCATCACTGAACAAAGGAATTTGGAAGACAAGGGAATCCTGGACGGCTCTCACAGATTCACCTGATTTCCTTTTACTCTTTAACATTTTTTCAGGCTTTCCTATCTGGGGAGAAGATACAGTCACAGTCTTTCCTAATGTGTCCGTCTCCCCTAGGAACGCACTCCCCGCCTTAGGTGAGGACAGCTGACAGTCATAGAGACAGACTCCAGCTTGTGTCCTGGTCTACACCCTCCTGCCGTTCCTCCTGGGAGTCCAGGGCTGTGTAAATCAGCCGCGAGGAGAGTTTAGCAATTAAGGAACCTGACACCTAGGTGATTGCTCCATCCCCAGGGGTTTCTGAACCTTTTTGAGCCGTGAATCTCTATGTTCAAACAAAATCTTACCCAGACACCTGGCGTGTGAGGCAGTGGGAAGCAGAGCTGCTCTGGTGGAAGCTGGGGGTCCCGGAGCCCTGCCCCCCCCACAGTGAAACCCTGGGGTAAAGAGGAGCGGTGTGAAAGCCCCAGCGAGCAACTCACAGCTTCCCTTTATAACCTGAAGAACAGCTTGTCCCTCTGCCATCCTCTGTCTTTCTCATCCTCTTGGTGATGGTGATCTATTGGTTATGTGTGTTAGTCGCTCAGTCGTGTCCAACTCTTTGCGACCCCATGGGCTATAGCCTGCCAGGCTCCTCTGTCCATGGAATTCTCCAGGCAAGAACACTGGAGTGGGTTGCCATTCCCTTCTTCAGGGAGGATCGAGCCTGGGTTTCCTGCAGCATAGCAGGCAGATACTTTACCGTCTGAGGCACCAGGGAAGCCCATGGGTTATAAACAGGCACAACTAGAACACAGGGATCAAAAGGCCATTTTAAACGGCCAGACTTAGCACTTATTCTGCTCCAGACTCCCCTAAAAAATGAAGGATGGTGTTAGAAAATTACTGAAAGGTAGAATAGTTTAGAGATTGGAAACATGGATCTTGGAATCGGATTGTCTAAGTTCAAAGCCCAGCTTTTCTACTCACTTCCACTGTGTGACCCTAAGCAAGTTTCTTAGCCTCTCTGTGCCTTAATTTTCTCACTTGTAAAGTGAGGATTAAATAATAGCAAACTCTCTCATTGGGTGGTTGTAAGACTTACCTTAACCGGTAGAGATTATCTAGAACAGTTACCTAAATTGATGGAGATGATTCATGGGAAGGGCTCAATAAGTGTTGGTCGTTACTATTTCAATAATCTTTTCTCTCTTCCCATGGGTGAACTCCAGTGTATCCTGAGATGTCAATGACAGACTTTGTGACAAGTAGGCCTTCTTGAGAGGAGGAAGAATAGAGAGGCAAAGGAAGAAGAGGGGGTCAGGGAGCGCACAGACACTGCAGAGAGGGAATCCCGTTCTGTGGGAGCCGTGACCCCCTCCCCGCATCCCAGACCACAGGGTCTCGAGCAACTGAAGAAATGGGACAATACCTCACACACACGGAAGGAACAAAAAGACTCATTGAAATTTTACATAACAGTTTTGTTTTATGAACCAGCGCTTCTTCACCCAACCATTTTAGAGTCAGTAGTTTTCTTTCTGTTGCTTTTGGAGTTGGACTCCCCTTTATTATGGGGGATGCTGAAATATTTCGAGATATTCCAAGCCCTGTAGCCTTGCTCCAGAAGCTGGGCCAGGAGAACATCACATATTCTGGCCGGAAGACTTCCCACGGGGTTCGAGAAGGCTGCGGGGCAGGAATGCCAGGTTACTCTGGAAATCACTAGCTGGCTAAATATAGTGGGTACTTATGTGGTTATTCTGTTGATTTTTTTTCTAATCAGTTTACTGGAGACCTTAACCTTTACAATTCTTAATAGCTGGGTGGCTGGAGAAACAGTTCTGGTGTCTTCTTACGTGAACATCTCTGAAGAGTAATTAAGGAATTGATTTCATAGAACCTAAGCTTACATAAGCCTAGAGTGTAAGTGCTTGGTGTCCAGAGCCAGGTGGTCAGGAAATGAGCAGACTTCAGGTGAGCCGAAGACAAGACATCGGTACCCTTGGAACCTGGAGTCCAATCTGGGCAGCACCACAGATAGAAGGGAGCCAGATTAGAAGATGCTGCTCATTAATTCTCTAATTTTTAAGACAGCTGAGAGCATTGAGAGTTAAGTCCAACATAAATGTAACAGGGAAAAAAAAGAAAGAAAAAAAAAATGTAACAGGGTCTGGTGTTAGAATCTAAGGAAATGTGGACGTCTGTAGTCATAGAACACATATAATCATACATTGGGCAATGATAAGTACATAAATACAGGCCATCATAGGAATCATTATGATTGAAAAAGTGATAAATAATCTGCAAGGGATGTATGACGATCTAAAGATATATTTCTTTCCTGTTCCTCTCAATTTTGACTTTGACTGGACTTTGATTCCAGAGTCTAGTGGTTAGATAACATCACCAACTAAATGGACATGAGTTTGCGGAAACTCTGGGAGATAGTGAAGGACAGAAAAGCCCGGCGTGCTGCAGACCATGGGCTCACAAAGAGTCGGAGACGACTTAGCAGCTGAACACCACCAATAACGTACAATAGCCACGGGGGAAGTGGGTTTATTCTGACATTTCTCAGTCTTTTGTTTCCAGATCGGAGCACTGGGCTGGGTCCCCCGTCTAAATCCTACTGTGTCCACATGTTGGCTGTTTGCCCAGGTCTGAGGGCAGAGAACAGATTGAGAGAGGGGTGTCCTGTTAAAACCTCACTTCTTTTGGTCCACCTGGAAATCCCACCCGGGCCTAGGGGACTTTAATCTTTGTCATAATTTGCTGTGTTTTGGGGGCCATTGTGCCTGAAAAAAATGAACTTGTCAGTATCATTCCGCTGATCACTCTGGGGGAAGAAAAGTTCAAGAGGGCAGTGAGGAGCCCGGCTACCCGGTTAGTCCCTCTCGGCATTGGCTTCGGAGCTGAGGCATCTGGCTTAGGTAATTAGACTCAGAATCCTGACGGAGGTACTTTGTTCAAAGTTCAGTCACAGTCTGGGATAGAAAGCTCTGCAGGACCGCTTCCTTGTTAATAGCTTTGCTGACCTTCTCCGAAGAAAAAGTCATTAGAATGTTGAGTTATGATCTGTTTCTTGTAAAATCTCACCAGTCCCCCATTTATAGCCCTGTATTTCAACCAATTCTAATTACCTCTTAGAATATACTTCGCGCAGCCCTTGGAGAATATTTCAAATCCTGATCTAAGCAATCAAGCATACTTCTGGGTTAGCAAGCTCACCGTGTCCTGATGCCCACAAGCCTCGGAGAGATTCTTCTCCTCTTTCTCAACAGCCACACCATCCTTATCTCCAGGGCTCCAAAGAGCTGGTCCTTTGGTTTCTTAACCTTGGAAGATGACCTTTCATGGAGGAGGCTGGATGTCAGGAAGCTAATGAGGATGAGAATTTTTTTTTTTTTTTGCCTTTTGCAATCATTTATTGCATCTCCCCAGGGAGGTCCTTTTCTTTCTCTCTCCTTGCTGACATCATTTGCAGTCACTGGCCATCTTCTTCCATCTATGGAGAGTGTGCTGGCTCCATTTAGACTCCACTGGGGGGACCTGGATAATGGAGTCTTTGCCTCAGTTTTGCTTTATTCTTGCAAAATGCCCACAAAGTGTAAAAACAGTCTTTGTTGGCTTATGAAGTCAAGAGCTCCTTGGTACATCTTGAACTTGGCTATGTCCACTGTATTTTCTCCCTCTTCTGTCTCCAGTTATGTATTAGGCTCTATCATTTTAGGCAACAGCTCAAGCGACAAAGAATTTTGGAGGTCTCTGTTCCTTTTAGGCTTTGGATGGGACTGAACTCACCAGCACTGCTGAGAGGAAACATTTTTACAGACTTTCTAAATCTCTCCACTACCGAGAAGAATTAAAAAAAAAAAAAAAGCATTTCTCTCGTCTCTTTATTTCTAATCACTTTTTGCTTCTAACGGGACTGAAGCACCATGAGAAATGGCGCTCTTTTACGGCAAGGACTCATTTGCCCATAACGAACACTGAGTACAAAAGCAAATTAAAAAAACCCAACCCTATGCTTAGAGAGACCATTAGGAACGATTTGACATTTATTGAACAACAGATGGCGATTAAAAGCATAAAAGCTAGATTGCCTTGCTGGAGACAAAGGGTAGTTCTACTGAGGAAGTCTAACGTTTCAATTAAAATACCTCTCAATGTCAATTAAATCATATGAAGATAAGACTGAAAATGGTTTCTAGCTGCACTATAATCAATAGTGCAGTTAAAATCCTCATCAAGAAGCACCCAAGTTTTTAGTTTGACAGTTTGCTAAAAGATTAGCCAAAGCTTCAGGAAGCCATTTCCTTCGGTGTAGGGTTCAAAAGGTAAACATTTAACCAGGAGAGATTCATACGTATTAAACAGATTTATTCCAACGATGAGAAGGCTGTCTCACTGCCTTTGCTTTGTTTCAGGTCTCATCCACTTTTCGGTATGGATGAGGCATTAGTGAGGTGTGGAAAAATAACCCCATTATGTCCACAGCAAATGTTGCTTTAATGATGCTTGTGTTCTTTAGGGAAACAGCGAGTTACAGTAGAGAGAGAAGTGGTTTGGTGGTGAGACAGACCTGGGTTTGACTCACAGCTCAGTCATGTTGGGCAAATGTCTTAAACTGTTCACAATCTCTTTTCTCATTTGTAAAATTGTCATCAGAAGATCACCTTTCCTGGAGTGCCTGGTACATTCCTGGCTCTCGGTGAATGAGGGGAGCTATCTTTATCTCTTTTTTGGAAGAGTCTTAGACTGTAGAATCTCTTCTAGTAGGTTTTACCAAAACTGAGTTCAGTGGAATACTTTTCTGCTACTTATCCCATGCCAAGACATTATTCTGTGTGATAGGGTGAATTGTGTTTCTCTAAATTTCTTATTTTAGGGAGCCCTAACCCATGGTACCTCAGGATGTGAGTTTATTTAGAAATAGGATTGTTGCAGATGTAAGTAGTCAAGATGAGGTCATATGTGGTAGGCTAAGCCCTAATCCAATTTGACTATTTCCCCTTTTTATGAGAACAGACATCCACACAGAGGGAAATGAAGGCAGAGATGGTGGAGACTCTACAAGCCAAGGAATGTCAAAGTTAGCCAGCAAACTACCAGATGCCAGTGGGGAGGCATGGAAGAGATTCTCCCTCATAGTTGTCAGAAAGAACCAACTCTGTTGACTCCTTGATCTTGGACTTCCAAAACTGCCAGGCAATAAATGTCTATTGTTTAAGCTATCCTGTTTGTGATGCTTTGCTATAGCAGTTCTAGAAAGCTATATCAAATACAACTGGTAAAGAGTGGTACAGCATCTTGCTTTTGAAGGTTCACAAAGCAGTTTACCAGAGTCAAGTCTGAGAAATCTTGACCTAAGAATTCTGTGTGTGTGTGTGCGTGTGTGTATGTGTGTGTGTGTACGTGTGCACTCAGTCGTATCTGACTCTTTGGGAAGTGCTGGATTGTAGCCCACCCGTCTCCTTTGCCCATAGGATTTCCCAGGCAAGATTACTACTGGATGGAGTAGGTTGCCATTTCCTACTCCAGAGGATCTTCCTGACCCAGGGATGGAACCCTCATTTCTTGAATCTCCAGCATTCGCAGGCAGATTCTTTACCACTAGCGCCACCTGGGAAGCCCTCAGGAAGGTAGAATAATCTCTACCTTTAATCCAGTGTTTCCCAAACATCTGGTATTGAAGACTTCCTTGCCCACATAAATGACCTGCTTACATACTTTGGAAGTCTGTTGGGCAGGAATGCTCTGGAATGCTTGCCATTAACCCCGCCTCCTAGCTTACATCACCCCTTTCTTCTACCTCAGCCCCAGGGCTTTCACTCTAGGTCTTGCTTCTTCACCAACCACTACCCATCACCTACCCATGTTCTCAGCACCATCCGGAAGGACCCCAGCCCCTTAGTCATCACTGCATGCCTTGGCAACCTTGCCTGATGCTCCTACCTCCCTTTCTCCACTTCTGCTCTGCAGGTGCCAGATGTTGCTTGAAAAAGTAATGAAACTGAGTTAAATGATGACTTTGGATTTGGAGCAGTGAAATGTAGACTGTCTCAAGCTGAGTCTCCACCTCTGCTCAGTCATCCTTATTTTCCTGTATTGCTTCTTCATTGCTTGCATGCCTTCCTTCATGCCTGCATTCATTTACCTTCTAGTGTGTAGCCCACTATAAACTAAGTGCTATTCTAGTCACGGTGTAAGTAGAGGAGCAAGGGCAATGAATCCCTTCCTCAACTGCTGTTGATCTAGCAGAAGAGACTAGCTAATATTCTCTCATAGAGAAAAAGCATTCACAGAAATAGTTTCATATTGAACAGAAAAACAGATATATTCAGGAAATGTTAAGTTATAGCCAAATGTTGGGCTGCTAGATGGGGGAGAATAGAATGTTAAGCTAGAAAGGAGACAGGGATAAAATTATTACATGCTAAGGCATTTGCCATTTATCTCCTGGGGAAAGGGGAGCCATTGATCAGATTTTCATTTAAGAAAGTTCACTGTGGGATTATAAATGATTAATTTTCTTTTTGTATTTTCAAAATTCTGTGCCTGTTTGCTTATTGGCAATATCATATGTATTGCATGAATACATTTTTACTAAAAGGATTAAAAAATTCAAAGATAGAGAACATCCCAGGTTTTCTTACCACTTTCCCAATCAACTTACAGTCCCTCCCAGTAAGTTTGGTTTATTCTTTTGGCTTCTCATCTATCTTTCTATGAAATTGTGTGTTTGAATATGTGCACACACATATACATATGTACATCCATATATGTATACATACACACATTCTTACATACACATGTGACTCATATTTGTTAATTAAAAGACATGAATACAATCATGCTATGCCTCTGTTTGGTGATATATTTTCTTCACACTTGCAATGTCCTGGAACTCTTTCCACATACAGGTTTATCTCATTTTTTATAATGCTTTCATAATATTCTATAGGATCAGTTCAGTTCAGTTCAGTCGCTCAGTCGTGTCCAACTCTTTGTGACCCCATGAATCGCAGCAAACCAGGCCTCCCTGTCCATCACCAACTCCTGGAGTTTACTCAAACTCATGTCCATTGAGTCGGTGATGCCATCCAATCATCTCATCCTCTGTCGTCCCCTTCTCCTCCAGCCTTCACTCTTTCCCAGCATCAGGATCTTTTCAAATGAGTCAGCTCTTCGCATCAGGTGGCCAAAGTATTGGAGCTTCAGCTTCAGCATCAGTCCTTCCAATGAACACCCAGGACTGATCTCCTTTAGGGTGGACTGGTTGGATCTCCTTGCAGTCCAAGGGACTCTCTAGAGTCTTCTCCAACACCACAGTTCAAAAGCATCAATTCTTCTGCGCTCAGCTTTCTTCACAGTCCAACTCTCACATCCATACATGACCACTGGAAAAACCATAGCCTTGACTAGATGGACCTTTGCTGACAAAGTAATGTCTCTGCTTTTCAATATGCTGTCTAGGTTGGTCATAACTTTCCTTCCAAGGAATAAGTGTCCTTTAATTTAGATGTAATTAATTTTAACCTCTCCCTAATTTTAGGAAATTGATTTTATTAGCAGTATTTTAGGGTGTTTTGTACAGAAATTTTAGTGCACAGGTAAAAATATTTCTTTAAGACTCCTAGAAGTATTAGAATTGTTGGATCAAAGAGTAGAATATTTACATTTTTGAAAAATATTGTCAAAATGGCTTTCAAAATGGTCTCAGTGATTCACTCTTCTATTATGATTTTTAGTGAATGAAATTATCAATATTTTAAATTTCTTCCAATTTAGGGGGCCAGAAACTTTATTAAAAATAGTTGTCTTCCTTATTACCAATGAGGCTGAGGATCTTTTCATATGTATGTTGCCCATTCTTATTCATTATAAATTGCCAATTTTTATCTTTACCCAATCAAAAAATTGAAATTCTTTGTTTTATTAATTTGTGGAAGCTCTGTATATAACTTGGATATTAATCTTCTGTCATTTTAATATGTAATATTTAAAACCTTCTTCCAATCTGGCACTTAAAAGATAAACTTTACTTATTTTGATTTTTATTTTAAGGAAATTTAAAATCTCCATAAAATATTATTAAGATCTGATAATTATTTTTCCATGACTTCTAGGTATTGCACCTTGCTTAGGAAATATTTTATTTTTTAAAAACTTTTATTGGGGTACAGTTGATTTACAATGTTTTATGTGTGCAGCAAAGTGAATCTGTTATACACCATATATATATATATATACATATCTATATCTATAGCCCCTATTTCAGATTCCTTTCCCATATAGGTCATTACTAGGTACTGAGTAGAGTTTCGCGTGCTATTCCCTGTCATTTGTAGTCATCTATTTTAAATATAATAGTGTATACATCAATCCCCATCAGCTAGTTTATCTCCTTCCCCCTTCCTCCTGGTAACCAGTTTGTTTTTTAATCTGTGACTCTGTTTCTGTTTCGTAAGTAAATTCATTTGTACCTTTTTTTTAGATCTCACATGTAAGTGATATCACACAGTGCTTGTCTGTCTGTCTTTGACTGACTACGCTCACTATGACAATCTGGGCCCACCCATGCTGCAAATGCCACTCTTCTTCTGTACAGTTGAGTAATATTTCATTGTGTATCGGTACCACCCCTTTGTTATCCCTTCCTCTGTTGGTGGACATTTAAATTATGTTTTTCTTTTGGTGCCTTTATAGATTTAGTCTATAACAGAGTCTACTCTTTTCTACCATGTGTCATTGGGATCTAAACTATTCTTTTTATTCAAAAAGGTTAACCAATGTCTCAGTACTGTTTATTGAATAGTAATTACTATTGTAATCAGAATTAAAGTATTTAAATACATATTAATTTGATACCACTTTACAAGAAGGATTAGAAGGGATGGAGAAGAGCAATTAGTAGATGAAAAAAATGCAATCTTAGTTGTTAAAATATAACTCAGAGCCCCATGGTTTGTTACCACAAAGAAAATTTTTAGATAAGGAATTCTGGTAACTTAAACTAAGGAATTGTCTTAGTCACTATAACAGGGTGACTGAGGGAAGTGGGCATGAAATTGAGAGATCTTTAAGAACAGAACAGATAGGGATGTGTAACTGACTGAGGAAGAGGGATCCCGTGTCATTCCCAGGTTTCAAACCCTAGAGACATTAAGTACCAAGCAGCTTCCTGGACATGAGAATAGGCTGAACGCAATAAATATGCTTCCCAATCTATATTAATAAAAATGCTGGGTGAAACATTAAAAAATAGAAATTAAAAGAGGCAGACATAAAAGCAAAAAGGAGGTTCTCTAATGCTGAAAACCAAAAAAGAACCCAAAGTGGTTAGTAGGAAGGCTCACCTTGCTCGGGGAGGCCGGGAGCCTCCAGAGACTTCAGTGGCTGTGTTTTGAGCATCATCTCGGGGATGGAGTAAAGTCCACAAGCTCTGGGTTGGGGTGAGGGTCCCAGAAATTGAATGCCCTATATGAGGCTTTGGGCTAGAAATGTACTTGCCATTCTTGTATAGTGGAAAAAAAAAAAAAAAAAAAGCAAAACACTGCTCACTACACAGATTTATATCCTGAAGCAAGCTTGCTGCTTATGCTAGGAGTGGAAACCATTGTACCAAGTCACAACTCCAGGACTGCATTATGTGCAGATAACTAGGGTCCATGTTTATATATGTGGAACAGGAAATCTGAGACCATAAACTAACTTCAAAAGTGGTTTGAATTGGTCAGTCCCATGGGGCTTGAGCAAAGCAATTGTAAAACAGAACAGCTGAGTGGCTATGATATAGAAAAACAGAGATAGATAGACAAATAGATAGATAGACAAATTCCACACCTAGACTTCTAATAGTTCAAATGCAGAATATCAAGTGTAGTTAGAAATCCTGAGAGTCCATGTGGGGCAGGGGATGAAAAGGTTAGCTATAATTACACAGTAATAAGATTGGCAGCATACTTCTCTTTGGCAGCAATAGTTGTCGTCAGGTAGTGGAATATATTTCCAAAGTCTTAAGGGCAAATGATTGGGAACTTAGAAATCTATAATGAGCTGATCTATTATTTAAAAGTAAGGCTATTTTGTACTTCTTGAATTTGTATCAAGTGCTTGTTTTGCCACTTCAGAAAATTAAATAGAAGAGTAAAAGTAAGATAAAGGCATTTTAGGCTAGCCAGGTGTCAGAAAGTTTACTGTTCACAGTAACCTAAATAGATTACATTCACAAATAAGATTGCTAACTGATATACTTTAGTTTGAAGAAGAATGTATTTGAGGAAGAAGTGGGATGCCAATAACAAAGGGAATGAATAAATTGTGCTGATGTAATCTAAATGAGAATTGAGAAGAAGAGTAATAGTCAATGAGACTAATAATATTGTCATAATATGTGCTTAAGACAAAATGAGCCAAACATCAAACAGACTAACAGAACTAGTAGCACAAAAGCAGCGGAGCTGGGTGGGAAAATGCCGAAGGGAATCAAAGTATGCAAAGGTCCTAGTTCGATTTGGAAGGAAGGCATATATATGTAGTAACTTTAGCCTTTGATAGAAAAAAAAAATTTAACTCTGTATCTCTATATCTTTATGAATTACTAAAGAAACAAACATAGACTGCTTAACAGTAAATGAGTAAAGGAAAATAAAGAAAATGAAGGAAATGTGATTAATGGACACAAACTAGGACAAGAAAGTAAACAAAAGAGCGTGAAAGCCCAGAAAATAGAAAACATCAGAGGAATTTATCAGTGGACCCTTGGAATAATGTAGAGACCCCCGAAAATAACTTAAAATGGAACTTGGCTTGTTACTGAAGGCACGTCAAAATCAATGGGAGAATAGATAATCTGTAAAATACATGGTGCTGTGACACTTGAGTTTTTACAAGGAAAGCAAATGAAAATTAGATGAATACTTTACACCAGACACAAATGAATTCCAGACAAATATGTGAAAAATACTCCTGGGAAAAGTATGTTGAGTAAAATGTAGAAAATACTGAAGAAAATGTGAACTTGGGATAAAAAATGAATTCTTTAAAAAGATCAAAGAGCACAATCCATTAAAGAAAAAGTAGATAAATTTGACTCCACAAGGCAACATACTGCATAGACAAAGTTTAAAACAAACAACCTAGGGACTAGGAGAGGTATTTTCTGTGTATATGATGGCATACTATCCAGAATAAATATACATTCCCTGCAAATGAATACGAAAAAGACAAATGAAAAACAGAAAAATAAAATGTCAAAGCTTTGAAAGGCGAGTCACAGCAGAGATGTGAATGAAAAATAAACACAGATTCAAAAAGTTCTGCATTTCACTAGTTATTTGCAAAATGCAAATTAAAACAAGGATCAACATGTTCTACCGTCTGTTTGTCAAAAAATAAACCTGACACTTTCATGTACTTGCGAGCATATGGAAAGAATATGTAATAAGCCTCTGAAAGAAAAAAATGCCTAATGTTAAACTTTGTTCTTAATTAGTTTTCCCTTTTGATTGTTTTGTTCACCACTGTGTACCAATCCTAATATAGGGATGGGCATGGGCCATTGTCAGAGTTCATGACATGATTTTTAAATGAATGAATGAACCCTCCCCAAAGAAACCAGATATCATCTCTGCCTCTGCTTGTGGACTGAATGTTTGCATCCTTCTCCAAATTCTGCTATTGAAACTACCCCTCAATATGATAGTACTAGGAGTGGCGAATCTGGCAGGTAATTAACACTGGGTGAGGTGATGAGGATGAAGCCCCTAGGAACGGGATTAGTGCCCTGATAAGAAGAGATCCCAAAGAGCTTGCTTCCCTCCTATGCTCTTCACTGTGAAACTACAAAAAGAAGTTGGCAGTCTACAAGGTGGAAGAATTCTGTTACCAGAACCAGACCATGATCTCAGACTTTCTGCCTCCAAAACCTAAGAAAATAAATGTCTGTTATTTATAAGTCCATGATACTTTGTTTTAGCTGCTTGAACAGACACCCTCCCTGACACTTTATCTCATTTAGTTTGTATCTTTTTATAGACCTTACATTATTTTGTCTCTGTTAGACTCAATTGTTAATATGTCTACTTGTCTTTATTCTCTATTCTCATGCTTCCAAAGTGGTAAAATTTTTTAAGACAGGCACTATTTATGTCTGACTTCTCTATAGCTCATAGCATACTCTCCTGGATATAATAGGAGCTCAATAGATATTTGTTAAATTTAATTCAATAAAGGTAAAATCATGTAGTCCTCATGAGAAAAATGTGCTGGCCATGAGAACCACTGTCTACCAGGGAATCTCCCAGAAGATTCATGTATCAATTTAAGGACTTTGTAACCTACAAATGAAAAGGATTTTTTTTTTTTTTACCTTACTTCATATTTTAAGCTTTTCCCTTGGACATGGGGAAAAATATCTCATCCAATTTATTTGTTTATTTTAGGGAAATTGTGCTTAAAGGAGGGGATGAGAATTATGGTAACAAGTATCCTGAAAATGCGTTGGAATTTTCTCAAAATCGCCTTTCTTTAGACTAAAACACCTTTTTTTGGCATTTTGATTACCAAAGACACCAGGATCTGTGAGGGACTTTAGGGTTCCTAGAGAGGGAGTTTTTGCTTAATTAGGTCTCCCTGTATGAACTGCAGTTTGATTCACGCTACTGGGGAGAAAGCGTCAGGAAAAAGAGCAATCATGATGCACCCTTCCTGCCTGTTCCTTCCTCACTTCTTTTCCTGCCTCTCTTTCTAAACCATCTCTCTTTTCTACTTGCATCTTTCCTTCTTGCTGCTTGTCACCTTTCTCTGGTTGCTCAATTATAACTTAGCTCCATTTGCTAAAAATTTATCTCTTGCCGCTATACCTGCTTTGGTTTTTTCTTATCTGCACACGATTTATCTTTCTCAGGGATGAGGAAGAAGGTCGTTTAGTATTGTACGGACACATCTTCTCCAAACCACCCTAGAAAGAATGATCACTATTCAGTGAGTGTACTCTGATGATTAAGGACAAGGGGGAGATTTAGCAACCCGGGATGCCTGGGCAGTACTGGGCAGAAATAATTGCTAATTAGTATCTTCCTAACTTGGGAGCATTAATTGGCTTTGGGGGACCTGCTTTCCAGACTCTAAGTGTATTTTGTTCATTTTAGCTTGCTATATAGGATGAGAGAAGAATGACAATTAGAGAAATAGTTTCATTTCAGTAATTCAGCCTAATGAAGACTTGTCATTTGAATGATTATTCAGTAGTTGGTCCTTGTTGTTCTGCCAAGTTTTCAGAAAACTAACTCAGATATTCCTCCAACCTGAGAAAACACATCTTTTCCTTTAAAATAATTTAGAGAATTTTATTTTATTCATAGATACAGGAAAGCTCCCCCAAGAACTGTCATCTTACACGACTATATAAGCAGAGAAAAGTAAACAGAGTATCTTTTGAAACATATCATTTTCATTTCAGAACACATCATGCAATCATATAAAATAAAGTGCTTCAAATTGATATCCTTAATTTCCTCCTAGAAAGAAAATTTGTCAGCTATTTTATGATTTATGGAGACGAAAGGCATGTGTGAGAACAAGTTTTGTGATTAATTAAGTGAAATTACTTGAGCATAATACTCATAATGATATTATCTTTGAATTAAAATGCTCTTGAAAAAGATTGATGACATTTTCAATCAGCAGATTAATTAAACTCTTTTGTTAATTACACATAAGCCAATATGTTTGGATTACATATCAATCAATATACTGAAAGCAACATCCACTTTCTTTGCTCTGGAAAAGTGCTTTGCTGACATTTTTCTATCAGCTTTATTTTAGAAGTTAGAGTTCTTTCATTTTTTTTTATATAGGCGGTCTCAATATTTAGCAGATGAAGAGGTGAAAATAATTATTGCAACACATTTTTTTGCTTTTTTTTTTTTTATCATTGTGAAAGTCTTTTTTTGGGTTCTGATGATTGCTTTAATGACTATTCTCGTGACTGAATTTCGACTCTGCCCCACTCAGATGTTTCTGTCAGAACAAGGACACAATGGAAGTAGAGATGAGGAAGTCTGCAGCTGCAGGCTCTGCCTGACACCCGTCTGATTTGAACTCTTATCTGCAGTTGTGCTTCCCACTTGCAAGCAGGGCGCTGACTACTGTGAAATTTTCTATTGTGTTTGGCCTCCTGAAGGACGCTCAGCTATTTAGGTACCTTATTCGCCCAATGCCAATTTGCTCCATTCCCCCTCTCCTCCCAAGTCTCATTTCCAGAGGTTTAATTCTTGATAAATTAATATTTGTCTTTGTAGGTAGAGGGTGGGGTGGGGGGAAAGTGCCTAGTGCTTTTTGACACAAATCCATAGGCAGGTGAATTTTCTTACAGTCTTGGGTGCACTTGCGGGCCAGTGATAAACCCACATAGTGGTAACTTTGCTTTAGTGCCTCGATGCATTGCAATAAAAACTAATGGTGTGGTTACTATATATGAAATGGATAACCAACAAGGTCCTACTGTATAGCATAGGGAATTATACTCAATATTTTTAATAACCTTTAAGGGAAAAGAATTTGAAAAAGAATACATACATATATAACTGAATCACTCTGCTGTATACCTGTAACTAAAAAGACATTGTAAATCAACTATACTTAAAAAAAAAAAAAGCCACAAATGGCACGGTTGAACAATCAACCCAGAACCTCTCCTATCCTCCTCCACTTTCTGAACATTTATTTTCTCTATTTTTATTCAATGGGCCAAATTCTTCTCTCAATCTGGCAAGAATTTACATGCTGCAAATAACTACCCTTGAACGAGTGGGAGTTTTCTAGGCTCTCAGAGAATCCAATTTTGGGTTGTCATTTAGTTCCTGTCAAAGCCTGGCCGAGACAATTGATACTTGAGAAATAGAGTTTATAGATGTGCAGTCTCCTCCATGTGCTAAGCTGTATCCTTGATCACCAGAATGCTATAAATGTGGTCTCATTAGCTTAGCCTTTCCCAGTGGGAACTATTTCATGAATCACGTTTTAGTGCCAGGTCTTTATCTTTCTTTTTAAGCATTAATATTGGAAACACTGAAGTGAAGAATATTTCTGTAGCTTCTGTAAAAACTGCTTAAAGATACTGCCCATTATGTGGTTCAATGTTCCTGCATGAGAACTCTTGCGATGGATTTCTCTTAAACTTTATCATCAGAAAAAAAAAATTGTCAAAGAAGTGAACGTCTTGCTTTTGTCAGACAACAAATGCCATATCCTTTATTATTTCTGTTTATGCATTGGCTGTCAGGAGGCTCAGAATGAGAGAACCTGCTGTATCAGAAGAAGAGAGAGTGAGAAATCACAGCCAGTTTCCAGGAGGAGCATCAGAGTGAATCTCTTTGTCATCATCATATCTGTTCTCTTCATTTACTGATGTAGTGGACTTAAGAAAAGACAGCTGTGTCTCAGGCACCACACCAAGTGATGGGGAGAAGAACACCATCCCTACCTTAGAAAGGATTAGGGTCTAGGAGGGGGAACGAGATAAATAAATAAGTGAGTCCCCCAGTGAAAGGAGTTCTAGACTAGAGGGATGCGTGAGGTGCTGCAGAAGAGGAACCACGGAAGCATCAACCCGACTGAAGATAGGAAGTTCTCAGTGAATCATGAAGAACAAGCCCCTGGGGGAGACAAGTTCAAGGTGGAGAGTGGTGCGCAAAGGAGGAAAAGGAGAAGTAGTGACACAGCCCCCGAGGGTGAGGGCTGGGTTATGAGAGGAGGCTGGAGAGATGGGCAAAACCTGAGCAGCAATGACCTCAGTGCCTCGCCCAGAAGTTTGTGGTTTTTCCTCCAGGGCGTAGAGATTTGTATTTTAAGCAGCAGGACCAGATGTGAATAAAAAAAAACAAACCCAGATAATTTGGGAAGGGGGCCAGATGAGAAGCAGAGGGTCCAGGCGGGAGGTTGTTGGAAAAGTCCAGGATATACAGGAAGGACCACCTGAGACTGGGGCTGGGGGCAGAGGAGAGGATGAAGTAGACAGAAGGGGGATTCGAGTCAACCAGACTTGGTGGCCTCCAAGGAGAGGAAGCAGGAAGGCTGACAGCCCAGGGCTCTGGCTTAGGAGACTGTGGATCATGATGAAAGGAGAGAATGCAGAGTGAGGGCAGGTACACCCGTGTGGGTTGGGAGATGATGTGTGTGATTTTGGTGATGTGGAGTAAGGTGCCTAAGGGATGGGTGATGAAGATGTTTTATAAGCAGCTAGAATTAAGGCTCTGGCCCTCAGGAGACATATATGAACTGAAGAAATAGATCGGGGGAGTGGCTTCTACTTTGGAGAGAGGTTGACTTCCTCCATTCAATAAGATCCCTTTAGAAGAGAGGGACGTGAGTATGGGGAAGGGCAAGGCACACAGGTGTCTTAAAGGCATGAGCAGAGGCATGAGCAACCTGGAAGGGCGGGACCTGGGAAACCGCAGCGCTGGCCTCTACTTCCCACCGCCTCTGTGGTCGGTCTATGAGTTTGACCCATGGCCATCTTAAGTTCAGCAGGTCAAAAGCTGAGCTCCTCCTCCTCCTGGCATTACCTCCTATTCTATTCTCTCTTTGAAGCAGAAATTACCCATTTTCCAAGCCGGATTCACAGAGTCATCTTTCAGTCCTAGAGTCCTCGAGGCTTAGTTTCTTATTAAGTCCTGCCCACGTCTCCATCCCCCTGTCACTGCCTTAGTTCAAGCCTCCGTCACTTCTGCCATGGCTTATGGTAGCAGTACCTAGCGGAGCCTTGTCCAGTCCTGATCTCAAATTCAGGTTTGCTCACAACACTTCCATGGTGACGACCGTACAATGGCATCCTCCTTCCTGTCCGATAAAGTCCAAAGCCTTAGCTTGGGATTCAAGATCTATTAATATTTAAGCAATTTGATGTGAGACAGTCATTTTGATGCCATTTATTTTTGCATATGCAAAGTGCAAAGTACAAAGAAAGACATCTCCATGGTCCAGCCTCCCTCCATTCCTTCCTCCTGTTTGAAAGTGAAAGTGAGAGTTGCTCAGTTGTGTTGGACTCTTTGCAACCCCATGGACTATACAGTCCATGGAATTCTCCAGGCCAGAACATTGGGGTGGGTAGCCTTTCCCTTTTCCAGGGGATCTTCCCAACCCAGGGATTGGACCCAGGTCTCCTGCATTGCGGGTGGATTCTTTACCAGCTGAGCCACAAGGGAAGCCCAAGAATACTGGAGTTGTAATCTATTCCTTCTCTAGCGGATCTTCCTGACCCAGGAATTGAAGGAATCGAACCGGGGTCTCCTGCATTTCAGGCGGATTCATTACCAACTGAGCTATCAGGGAAGAATCCTCCTGTTTAAACAGTTTCTTAATCTAACGATGGCAAATGGAGACTCCTCCAATCCAAGGTCACGAGCAGATATGGTACCATGTTTTGTGGAATTGTTAAATCTACCCCTACCCTTCCATCTTTGGCTCATTTCCTGATACAGAACTGCAGTATTTTTTTCTCTTATCACCACACCTTGGCACATGTTATTTCTTTTGCTTGGAATGGCTTCCCCTTCATTTTGATAGGTTTATGCTAGAAATAACAAAGATGTAGTGAGTTCTGTACAATAAGGGATGTTTTGTTCAGGTTACAGTTACCCCAGATGTTGTTTGCTTTCTCTACCCGCTCCCATCTGAGCTAGGATTTATAAAATCCTTCCCATGGCTCCACTGGAGTTCAAAGAGACAGAAGGAGAGATCAGAGCAAAGAACGAACAGTCACCTCTGGGTGACTAGAAGAGGCAGCCGCTGTTTGTAGAGAGTGCACTCGGGAGGAAATCAAATCTCCTCAGAAATAAGCTTGATGACTTAAAGACAAATTTTGAACAATTGTTGACTGAGCAACTGAAAATTCTCTGTCGTTTGAAGGAAGGCCCTGAAACAGAGAAGCGTCCTTTGCAGAGTACAGAGGTTTCGGATGTAGACTTTTGTAAAGCAAAGAAGAGGATCAGCAAATAATGTAGCTTCAAGGCAAAGAAAAAAGAATTTGCACAGTATCTGTGGAGAGACATTTTCTCTTAGCACTATTTGGCTGAAAGTTTTACCTGTTCTGAGGTGAGATGGAATGGGTAGTTTACTGTGTTTTCATGTCTAATAAATTTAATAACACAATCAGTTCCAAAATAAGCATTGGTTTAGTTATTCTCAGCTGGGGAGACAAATATTAAAAGCTTAAAACCCTTCGGTAAAAATTAAAAGCAACTCTGAGTCATCAGGCTATTTGATAAGCTCAGGAAGAAAAGAATCCTATATGTCAAGTGCTTTGAATTTTGAAAATGCTTCACTGATCAGATAAGGATATTTACATTCTGTGGTCACAGCTACAGAGCTAGCAAAGAACACAGTTAAAAGAACAAGACAGGAGGGGAAGAGCAGTATTTAAATTTAAATTTACACAAGCTCTGTCAGTTATCAAGTTTATTAGAAAGGAGCTAGAGGCTTCTGGACAGACTCACTAATTATAAATTTCTCCCTGGGATAGTCATTTAATGCTAACTACAAAGCTGCTGCTTAATATTCATAGAATGGCATCTTCCACTGCTGCACGTGCAAAATATTCTATTATTTACTTAATCCATATTTGTTTTGCCGGAAATGGAATTTTTGTTTACTTAATTTGTAAAGAAAAGCAACAGCCTAGTGTTAATGTATGTAAAAATTGTTCTTGCCTTAGTTGGAAAATTCTTCTATCTCTGGATCTATTTTTCTTTTCTTTGCAGGTTGCAAGTAAATACATGCCTTTAGCAGATTCAGATCTAAACCAAATTAAAGTGCAACACACTCACTTTAATTTATGGAGTGTTCGTGTGTCAGGTGCCATATTGGGCATGATTGTCACTGTCCTCTAAGCTCCTTGTACAAGTCAAGCTCACCAGGGAAGCAGACCCACTGGGTGTGGCATGGGAGGGGGGCTTCTTTAGGATTTCCCTGGGGCCAGCTTGCACCAGCTCCAGAGAGCGCTGTGGACTTTCTTCCCAATTCCAGTGACTTAATGTCGGTAGCCTAAAAAGTGGGAGTATTTACCCTGCAGAGATTAGCGATGTCTACAAATCAGGTTCTAGCAGGTGTATTACACAATTGTGGAAGGAGCTGGGGAAATGAAGGTCTGGAAGAAGGAGCTAGAGGATGAGAGGTGTCACTTACCGGAAGCACTGGTGGATAAGGCAGGTCTTGTCGAGGAATCCAGAAGTGTGCAATTGTGGAAGGTGGATTGTGAAGGGGAAGCTCTCAGTGGGGGCCATGGAAGATGTTGCATCCATGTAACAGCTGCTGCTGTGGATTTGCCGCCGAGGGTCTAGGAATGGGCTGCTGTTGCTGAGGACAGCCAGCCTTTGGGGAGAAGGAAACAAGTTCGACATGGAGCAGAGGGAAGTGAGAACCTGCTGGGACCCACCAGGCCCTGCTGGATCGCCATCACTGAAGGAGACCTTCAGTCCTACCCTTCCCCTCCTCTCTGCTTCACATCCACCTCTCAAATTTTGGGCAAGTTCCTTTTTGGCCAATCTCAACCTGGAGTCATACCGGAAACAGGTGTCTGGGAAACACAGTTCCCAAGTTAACCAAAGTGAAGGGCACAACTCAATAGCTTCTTAATAGTGCAATGACACAGATACCATTATCCCCATTTTTCAGAAAAGCAAGCCAAAACCTAGTGAGGTAATCTGCTTGAAGATGAACAAATCTATCACTCGGTCTGTTGGACTCCAAAGCCTGTCTTCTTAACTACTCTAGGGTCCTGGGAATGCATTTGTTTTGCATTTTTTTTTCCTGTTTTTAAAGATGTTGACCCCACATGAAAGAATCATGTTCCCAAAGTGCTAGGTAAGCATTTGAGATGGATGAACCCATATGACTAAGACAGTTAACCTTCTAGTGCATAGAACGGTTAGGCCTGGTGAAGATTTAAAAAAAACCATCATAACAAGGCTTAGTTCAGTCTGGTATGCTCAGCTTGCCCTTAGCCTCTGGGGTTACAAAGATGACTGAGAGGAGAGGATTCCTGCCATTAAGGAGCACACGGTCTGTTCTGCAAAAACAGGCATAGCGATACTGTTGGCACCAGACCACGTTATATCCTCTTTCAGATTTACTCAGCCCCACCTGCCTCCAAGCTCTCATGGTGGTGTGATGGACAGCCTGGCAGATACTGCCAAAGTCTGAATGCTGCCACCACCGACTGCGCTTCTACTGCTCTGAGCTCCAGCATGGGTGCAATTTTGTCCATTGAAGCAGGGGCTCTGGGGCTTCTTGAGGCTCAGATCTGACTTGACCAAACTCATAGAGGTGCTGACTTCTCCAGCACTTTTGGGCTCAGAGGGAGTGTGGCATCATCGGCTGTAAAATGGCTTCTCCTGCAGCTTCCCAAGGGACAGGACATCATAACTCAGAAGTGGATGGGGGGTTGACACGTAGGGCCAATGATAAATGATAAAGACCAATGATAAACAAGAGCTGGTGGACCCTGGCAGGTACCTTCTTCCTCAGGTATGGCGGTTCACAGCTGACCAGAAGTGAGGGTTTTGTGGCTGAACAATGGACTGCATTTTCTAGGAAGATGCAGCCAGATCAGCAGTATACCTCTGTGCTTCTGTCCACCATCTTCCCTTCCTCATTCTCCTTCCCTCTCCTGTTTGCTTCACCAGGATTGCATCTCTTATAAAGCTTTGGCCTCTAATCTGTGCCGCAGACTCTGATCTCTAGGGAACCCAGGCAAAGATAATTACCTAAAAGTAAACACATGCTAAATAAATTACAACAGTGGCCTGTTTAAAGTACTGCTGGGGAGGATTTCTAAAAGCTATATATAAGTCTTTACTTCCATTTTGATGTTTATCTTATGTTTCACTATTCAAAGCAAAAAAGTCTTTAATACTCAAGTCACTAACTGATTTCTTAAACTAGTTCCTACGTTTTCGCTTGCCATGATGTGACAATGTATCGTGACCCACAGGAAATATGCTGCATTTTAAAAGAGAGCTTATAAAGTCAAAAGGATGAGTAGAGTGGGAATTTCATATTGCACTGTGGGGATGACGTGATGGAGGAGGGAGTCTCCCTAATCACACACTGTTGGTGGTAACCTACTACATCCCAATATGATAATCTTATGAGCAAGAGTTGAGACATGACCTTATAACATCTACTAAAACTACTTGAATTACCACTATTGGGAGGTAAACAACTACACATTTTGTTTCATAGACTGAATGGGTACTTTCTTTAGAAAATGTATGCAATTGTTATTATATATGAGTATGGAAAAAAATGAAACCACTTTTCATCTAGAAGATCTGTAGTCAAATTGTACTAGCCTAGCTATAAAGGCATAGTGAGATGCTATTAAAATTAATAGAATATGGCAAAACTAATAGGTACCTTGCATTAAAGATTAAAATATTAGGAAAGCATATTTCTAAACTAAGGGATAACAGGCATGTGTTCATATTTTTAAATGACATTGTTTGGCTACTGCAGAATGGGTAAATTAGTTTTCTTTATTAAAAGAGGAGAATTCTCCCAAATTGACTTTGGGGACAAAATCCCAAACTGCAAATAATTGAAAATAAAGGTTAAAAATGAATATGCTGATACAGCAGTCTCCTCGAACAGAATGTACCATCACTATCCAATTATACCAGGGTATACCAAGGGAAAGATTAAAAGAGAAACTGTCAGTTGTGACAGTCTAACCATAAGGATTTTTAACAGAACCTTGTAAAAATGAGACAAAAGTAAAAGGGTATATTTACCCTAAAGCATTGAGAGTCCTCACAATAACTAGAAAAAAAAATTTTTTTTTTTCTATCAAGATTTTACCTTTTCTTTTCTTGGTTAGAGACAGAATAATCTCGATGGAAAATTAGCAGTCACAGAGCAGCATTCAATTTTGCTAAATTATGGCACAATTCTGGTGCTGTATGTTATGAGCAGCCTTTAATGCCATTGCTGCAGGACAATCAGAGATTTTTCCAGTTCTTGGTACTTGAATTGCAAAGGAGAATATTAATAAGATAAAATCCTGGGATGGAAAATCTTTCAGCTCTGAAACTCTATGCCTGGAAGAATCATAAGATAGCATTTTCTCATAAAGTCCCTTTGCTTTAGAAGATCCACAATCCTGATTATTATTCAAACCTAATTTCAGCTCAGAAAACTTAAGTAAAAGACAATCTTCAAGTTCTGAGGATTATAAAAGATGACAGGACGTATGTACTTTTGATCAAAAATGCACCAGGGGCAACAGCTACCCACCAAAAGGCAGCTCAGAGAGGCTGTCAGTCAGAATAACAGGGAGGCAAGTCAGAGCAAATCACCGTGTCAGACTCCCGGGCAATAAAGCCATTACTTCTTAAATGCTGGGCAGTTAGGAAATGTTGCTGTACCGTGAAAATGACATTATGACATTCTCGGTTTGTTATTTCTCTTTAGTTTTCACTTAACATTTATATACTTGAAAAGGCAACCAAATTACACATTGTCCTTGTTAGGTTTTTGAAACATGGCATAGCGTTCATCTCATTCTTCAACAAACATTTATTGAGTGTCTGCTATTTACCAGGCTTCATGCTAGGTCCTGGGGCTATAAAAATGATCGGATCTTGATCTTTGTCCTGTAGGCGCCTACAGTCCAGGGAGACATGAGACTTGGAGGTACAGTGAGATCATCTAACTTTGTAGATAAGGGCTCTTGGGCTCTGAGAGGGTCAGGGGTCTATTCGGATGAACTGGCCTCTTGGAGGCAGAGGCGAAGTAATCCATGTCCTCTGATTTCTGCAACAGAGCTGTTTAGAATTCTGTATTCAGTCATTTTTCTAACTGAAAGTGGGGTCCTGCTGCTTGCTACGCGAAAGCCAATAAAGAGGCCAGGTTGATGGAAAGGAAAGATTGCTTAATTTTGAATGTGGTAAGCAAGGGTCAGAGGGAGGGCTGATGCCTATCCAGAAGTCAACTGCACCCCCCCACCCAATCAGATTTTATAGGCTAAGGGAGGGGGCTATGTTCAGAAAGAGCACAGTCACCTCTCAGGACCCTCTTAAATCGGTCACTGGGGATCTGATCAGTGTCATCTTGATTGTCTTAAGTACAGTTAATCTTCAGTTCCAGGGCCAGCTTGTTTCCATTTCCTTGAGGCCAATTCCATAATTGGAATTATGGCAGCTTATGTCACGGCTACAGTTTGGTAATCACATAGTTAACTTCTTCCATGTGGTAAGGGTTTCAAGTATCTGTAAGACAGCTCACAGGATATGGCTCAGAATATTATCTATGGCCCTTGAGAAGGAAGTAAGGCTCCTTGGCTTTGCTTACCAACTAAACTAGTATTGTTCTGTCCTGACTGCATTTCTTTGCTTTTGCATTTTCTCACTTCTCTAATTAAACTTATTTTTTGGCCAAAGGTTTTCCACAGACAAAAGACAGACTGAGGACATGGAGTGTAAGGACTGCGGGATCTTACTCCACTTGCTTGACTACTCATGATCACATCTTCATTACATGCATACTCTGGGCCATTCGTGTCCTTTCCCCAGCTGGAGGTCACAACCTCAGCCAAGAGGCAAACATCAAAATGGTGAAGATGCTACAAATTCCTTAAGCTATAACTTGGGTCTGTAAATAGCATAGCTTAGTTCTCTTTAATGAGTAAGTTTACACAGTATTTTCACACCCCATGATGGCACATTTAATATGATCAATTTCAGGTGAATCCTGTTCATACTGGTTGTTTTTTCACTCTATCACTCCCCCCACCCTGCCCCCCGCTGCCTTGTTGCTATGAAGTTTCCCCTGGAGTTTATGGCTTGTGAGGAGACTCATTTGGTCCTAGGTCATCACCTGCCTGTGATGGCACAAGATGACCAATTTTCCCTCTGTTTTTCTTGAGTCCTCAACCCTCTTTATCACTCCCATTGGCATCTACTGATATACCCCTCAACCCCTCTGGTCTATAATTCTGGTGCTTCTGCAGTGAAGTCTCTTGTCAGGGGTTCCAGGCTCCTCCAGGCCCACCCCTCAGACTTTCTTCTCTCCAGCAAACATTTATTAAAATATGTTTTCTTTTCTTTTTAAATCTCTTCTTAGATTGGAAAACTCACTCTGACATCTTGCCTTCTTCTAAATTTGTTGCCTAACTCATGAATAATATGCCTCTAAGTTCTTTAGGGCTTTATCTCTTGACAGTGTGCTAGTCAAGTGCTAGCAGTTTTAATCCCTTTAAGCCATTGTCATAGAGATGATTCTTGAAAAACCACTTTGAAATGTGAAGACATAATTGACACCTTTTTGTCTTAACAACCTAAACTGAGAGAAGTGGTAAGAGTAGGGTAGGGTATGGGTTAGTTATGGTTCAAAACAATAATCCTCATTTATTATGTCTCATAGTGTCTGAGGGTTGGGCATTCAGATAGGGCACAGTGAAAATGAATTACTTCCATTCCACTGTGTCAGGGGCCTCAGCTGGAAGTCATCAACGCTGGCGGCTGGGATCATGGTAAAGGTTGTCCATGCAGTGTCTGGAGGCTGCTATTGGCTGGGGGGCTAGCTGGTGCAGTCAGCTGGAAGATCCTCACATGGCCAGTCCATGGGATGTGAGCTTGGTCACCACATGGTGGCTGAGTTCCAAGGGCAAGAAAGAGAGAGAGATGGGAGTCAGGCAGAAGCCATGTAGCCCTTTATGACAAACCTCATGAGTCACAAAGCATCTTCTCCTTAGCAGGGCGGTTACAAAGGTCCAGCCACCTTCAAGGGGAGGGAATGGCAACCCCATCTCTGGAAGGGAGGCTTGTTCATGCCACACTGTGGACATGTGGAGTGGGACATATGTTGGTATGACCGTATCGAGGAAAAATACAATCTTCCATGGGGCCTGGGGGTGGGGGCTGGGGATTAGCAGGAAATACGGGGATTGGCAAACACTAGGTTTACAGTATTATTTTGTCACATTTAGTCTCAACGTATGATTGCCATCCATGAGGGTATATGTGGCCCCAAAGAAGTAGAGTGTGTATCGACAGAGACTCAAGCTGTGTGTGTATGTGTGTTTAATCTCTCTTTTGAGAATGAGAAGCCCTTCTATACGAGTCCCACTTGTGAGCGGGTTTGCCCTGGCAGGTTTACGAATAGGAGCAGTTTCCTCTCCAGCCATTCCTTTGGTTTCCTGCCCTTTCTTGTCTCCAGGGACAAGTTTATTTACGCCGGATTTCCCCCACGCCTCTCACCGATTCCAGCCTGTTTCCCCTGCTTTCCATGACATAATTTAATGGTCTAGCCTTGTGCTGGGGAATTAATTGGGTTATCATGTCCTTAACTAATAATAGCCTTTTTTTTTTTTTGCCCATGAATTTTAACAGCTGCCTAATTGAAATATCCAAATGGAATAACTAATAATGAGAAACTTGGGCTTTGAAAGCCTGACTGCAGGACTCATTTTTGGATGAGACCAGGGTCTGGTGGGCAGAAGCAACTCAATAGCTCCTAATCACACCATGCAGGTGCCCAGGGTTGACCTGCTTTCAGGAAGCTTAATTAGAGGGGTAACAAGAATTGCCACTTATCCACGCTCCAGTGAAGGGACTGATCGAGAGGAAAAATGGAGTCTAGGTGCTCTCCTCTTGATTATTGTATATTTTTAAGTGAAATATTTTAAATTATTTTCTTGTGGTTATAAAATGAATGGATGCCCACTTTGAAAATTTAAATGTTTCCAGAATGTATAGAGAAAAAAGTCACCTGAGATCTTACCACTCAGGTTTAACTGTTGTATCATTTTGGCCAACTTCCACGTATTTACGTATACATGAGTACTCATAGCTATGCCCATACAGAACTTTGTATACCTATTATACATATAGTTCTGTATCCTGTTTTTCTTTCATTCAGCAGAGGATGATAGCTATTATTTTTCATGTCAATAAATATAGACCCACATCATCATTTTTACTGACTGCAGAATAGTACTCTGTGAAACAAGCCATACTTTATTCAACTAATTCTATTGGACAGCAATTATGTCTATTGCCATTTTTGATATTATAATCAATGCTCTGAAGAACTCTTATATATCTATTTTTATGTACTTGTCCAAAGATTTCACTGACATATATTCCCAAAAGGAGAATTTACTGGGATTCTTTCTTTTGAAAAGGACAATAGGGACTTGCCTGGTGATCCAGTGGTTAAGAGTCCATGCTCCCAATGCAGAGGGCATGACTTCGATCCCTGGTTGGGGAACTAAGATCCTGCATGCTAAGTGATATGGCCTTAAAAAAAAAAAAAGAAAGAAAAAGAAGAAGGAAAGAAATCCATATGAGCAGCTTAGTTTCAAAGACTTCATGCAACAAATATGTTTAGAAACACTGTCCAGAGACTGAGCTAGATAGCTTGTGATGAAAAAGATTGAAAATCTAAAAAAAGAAAAAAGAAAACTTTAAAAAGTTCTTCTAGCCTAGTGTGGTAGATCCATGTACAAATAGTTATTACAGTAAGGTCAAATTCCCAATAGAAGTATGAACAAAGTACCACAGGAAGGATTTTTTAAAACAGGAGCTATTAAAACTGGGCGAGAGTGATGGGAGGATAATTAACAGCGAATGAACAAGTGAGCCAATCATGTGGTTGAGGAGAGCTAAAAAGGTGAGTATCAGTGGGCTGCCACAACAAAGTACCACAGACCTGGAACCTTAAACAGCAAAAACATGCCATCTCAGAGTGTGGAGCCTGGAAGTCCAAGATCACTGTGTGGGCAAGGCTGTCTTCTGGCGGTCATGAGGACAGGATCTGCGTCAGACCTGTCTGCTTGGCTTGTTAATCACCATCTTCTCCCTGTATCTTCATGCCACCTTCCCTCTGTCAGCGTCTACTTCTCAATTTCCTCTTCTTGTGAGGACACCAGCCAGATCAGTGTCCACCAACTGAGGGTCCACCACTCATTTCAACCTCATTCCTGCTTTAGAAACCCGACCTCCAAATACGGTCACATTCTGAGGTACTGGGGGTTAAGAATTGAACATGTGAGTTGGGGGAGTGCATGATTTGGTCCTTCATTGTGAAAGGATGGAGAAACGTTTGTACAAAGGCCCAGGGTCAGACAAGTGTGTGGAAGACCAAGGGAGCTCCCTGAGCTAGGTAGAGAAGGCCGGGGCCGGGGGTGAGGACAGGGGATTGTGCTGGAGGATGTGTCTGTGCTGGGCTGTTGTTCGGTCACTCGTTCTGGTCTGATGCTTTCAGACCCCATGAACTGTGGCCTTCTAGGCTCCTCTGTCCATGGGACTCTTTTCAGGCAACAATACTGGAGTGGGTTGCCATCTCCTTCTCCAGAGGATCTTCCCGACCCAGGAATTGAACTGGTGTCTCTTGTGTCTCCTGCATTGGCAGGCAGATTCTTGACTACTTTGCTACCTGGGAA